>NC_142440.1:82424000-82724500 GCF_059453495.1 Arachis ipaensis
CACAACTTCATAGAAGTGGTCTTGATGGACCTTTGAGATGAATCTCTCCATCTCTCATGACTCGAAGGTGGAAGTAATTGCCTTTCCATTCCTCTTTCTAGAGGTTTCTCCGGCCTTAGGTGCCATAAATGGTTATGTAAAAACAAAAAAAGCTGAGCTTTTCCACACCAAACTTAAAAGGTTTGCTCGTCCTCGAGCAAAAGAATAAAGAAAGAAGGAGAAGAAGAAGAGATGGATGAGATGGAGGTGTGTGAATTATTCGGCCAAGGGGGATGTTAGGTGGTTATGATGTGGAAAAGGAAGGAGTGATGGTTTGAATTTGAGTGGGTGGGTGTAGGTGGTTTGTAGGTTGGTTTTGGAGGAGTAATGGACGTGATTGGTGGAGGTTATTTAGGGAAGAGTATTATGAAAAGGTGTGAAGAAGTGAGAGAGTGAGTTGAGGTTGGTGGGGATCCTGTGGGGTCCACAGATCCTGAGGTGTCAAGGATTTCCCATCCCTTCACCAATTAGGCTTGCAAAACGCCCTTTGCTGCTAATCCTGGCGTTAAACACCAGGTTGCTGCCCATTTCTGGCGTTTAACGCCAGCTTCTTGCCCTTTTCTAGCGTTAAACGCCAGTCTGGTGCCCATTTCTGGCCTTAAATGCCCAGAATGGTGCCAGACTGGGCGTTTAACACCCATTCTGCTGCATTTACTGGCGTTTAAATGCCAGTAGGCTTCTCCTCCAGGGTGTGCTATTTTTCATTCTATTTTTTAGTTTGTTTTTGCTTTTTCAATTGTTTTTGTGACTTCACATGATCATCAACCTACAGAAAATATAAGATAACAATGGAAGATAGAAATTAACATAGATAAGTAAAATTGGGTTGCCTCCCAACAAGCGCTTCTTTAATATCAGTAGCTTGACAGTGGGCTCTCATGGAGCCTCACAGATACTCAGAGCATGACGATGGCCTCTTAACACCAAACTTAGAGTTTGGTTGTGGCCTTCCAACACCAAACTTAGAGTTTGAATGTGGGGGTTTTATTTGACTCTGTATTGAGAGAAGCCTTTCATGCTTCTTCCTTTTCCTGTCTGCAAACCATGGTGCTTCCTGAATGGCGAAGAGTTGCTCATCCAGAAAGGTTTCAGAGATCTCAGTAGGAGGGTGGGACGCCCCTGCTGCTGGTTCTATCCGGGACAGGTGATTAGCTACCTGGTTCTCTGTCCCTTTTCTGTCTCTTATTTCTATATCAAACTCTTGCAGAAGCAACATCCATCTTATGAGCCTGGGTTTTGAATCCTGCTTTGTGAGTAGGTATTTAAGAGCAGCATGGTCAGCATACAGAATCACTTTTGAACCTACTAAATAGGATCTAAACTTGTCAATGGCATAAACCTTTGCAAGTAACTCTTTTTCTGTGGTTGTGTAATTCTTCTGTGCATCATTTGAAATACGGCTAGCATAGTAAATGACGTGCAGAAGCTTGTTATGCCTCTGTCCCAACACTGCACCAATGGCATGGTCACTGGCATCACACATTAGTTCGAATGGTAATGTCCAGTATGGTGCAGAGATGACTGATGCTGTGACCAGCTTAGCTTTCAAGGTTTCAAACGCCTGCAGACACTCTGTGTCAAATACAAATGGCATGTCAGCAGCTAGCAGATTGCTCAGAGGTTTTGTAATTTTTGAAAAATCCTTTATAAACCTCCTGTAGAATCCTGCATGTCCCAGAAAGCTTCTGATTGCCTTTACATTGGCAGGTGGTGGTAATTTTTCAATTACTTCCACTTTAGCTTGATCCACCTCTATTCCCTTGTTTGAAATTTTATGCCCAAGGACAATTCCTTCAGTCACCATGAAGTGACATTTTTCCCAGTTTAAAACTAGGTTGGTCTCTTGGCATCTTTTCAGAACAACTGCTAAATGGTCAAGACAGGAGCTGAATGAGTCTCAAAAAACTGAAAAGTCAACCATGAGGATTTCCAGAAATTTTTCCACCATATCAGAGAAAATAGAGAGCATGCATCTCTGAAAGGTCGCAGGTGCATTGCACAGACCAAAAGGCATCCTTCTATAGGCAAATACTCTAGAAGGACACGTGAATGCTGTTTTCTCTTGGTCCTGAGGATCCACTGCAATTTGGTTGTAACCTGAATAGCCATCCAAAAATCAGTAATATTCATGACCTGCTAGTCTCTCTAGCATCTGGTCTATGAATGGTAAAGGAAAGTGATCCTTTCGGGTGGCTGTATTGAGCCTTCTGTAGTCAATACACATACGCCACCCTGTAACTGTTCTTGTAGGAAACAGTTCATTCTTTTCATTATGAACCACTGTCATGCCTCCCTTCTTAGGGACAACGTGGACAGGGCTCACCCAGGGGCTATCAGAAATAGGATAAATAATCCCAGCCTCTAGTAACTTAGTGACCTCTTTCTGCACCACTTCCTTCATGGCTAGATTTAGCCGCCTTTGTGGTTGAACCACTGGCTTAGCATCATCCTCCAATAGGATCTTGTGCATGCATCTTGCTGGGCTAATGCCCTTAAGGTCACTTATGGACCAGCCAAGAGCTGTCTTGTGTGTCCTTAGCACTTGAATTAGTGCTTTCTCTTCCTGTGGATTTAAAGCAGAACTTATGATCACTGGAAAAGTGTCACCATCTCCCAGAAATGCATATTTCAGAGATGGTGGTAATGGTGTGAGCTCGGGTTTAGGAGGTTTCTCCTCTTCTTGAGGGATTTTTAGCGGTTCTTTTATTTCCTCTGATTCCTCCAGATTAGGCTGAACATCTTTAAAGATGTCCTCTAGCTCTGATTCAAGACTTTCAGTCATATTGACCTCTTCTACCAGGGAGTAAATAATATCAATGCTCATGCAGTCATTTGACGTGTCTAGATGCTGCATGGCTTTGACAACATTTAACTTGAACTCATCCTCATTGACTCTCAGGGTCACTTCCCGTTTTTGGACATCAATGAGAGTTTGTCCAGTTGCTAGGAAAGGTCTTCCTAGAATCAGAGTTGCACTCTTGTGCTCCTCCATTTCCAGCACTACAAAGTCAGTGGGAAAGGAAAATGGCCCAACCTTGATAATCATGTCCTCAATTATGCCTGATGGGTATTTAATGGAGCCATCAGCAAGTTGAAGACATATCCGGGTTAGTTTGACCTCTTCAGTCAAGCCAAGCTTTCTGATGGTTGATGCAGGTATTAAATTGATACTTGCTCCAAGGTCACATAGAGCTGTCTTAGTACAAGCACCCTTTATTGTGCATGGTATCATAAAGCTCCCTGGATCTTGAAGCTTCTCTGGTAAGCTTTTCAGAATGACTGCACTGTATTCTTCAGTGAGAAACACTTTTTCAGTTTCTCTCCAATCCTTCTTATGACTTAAGATCTCTTTCATGAACTTAGCATAAGAGGGTATTTGCTCAAGTGCCTCTGCAAATGGGATCTTTATTTCAAGAGTCCTGAGATAGTCTGCAAAGCGGGCAAATTGTTTATCCTGTTCCGCTTGGCGGAGCTTCTGAGGATAAGGCATCTTGGCTTTATATTCTTCAACCTTAGTTGCTGCAGGTTTATTCCCTACAGAAGTGGTTGGAGAAGCCTTCTTAGAGGGGTTACTATCAGCACTTGCAGGTGTCTGATTCCTCATAGGCGTTTGAACGCTAGGGTTGGGTGCTGGATGGGCGTTTAACGCCAGCTTCCCACCCTTTTCTGCCATTTGAACGCCGGAACTGGGCAAGGAATGGGCGTTTAACGCCAACTTTTCCCCCTTTTCTGGCGTTTGAACGCCAGAGTTATTCCTCTCTGGGCTCTTGATGTCCTCAGAGGGATCTTGGGTAGTGGTTTGGTTATCCTCTGTCATTTGTTCCTTTCTTGACTTTTTGCTATTTTGAGCTGAGTTATTCAATGTCTTCCCGCTCCTTAGTTGGACAGCTTGGCATTCTTCTGTTATCTGTTTAGATAGCTGCTATCTTGTCTGATTCAATTGTGCTTCTATATTCTTGTTAGCATTTTTAGTGTCTTGGAGCATCTCTTTGAACTCTGCTAATTGTTTTGTCATAAGGAGTAATTGCTGATTAAGTTCAACAATCTGTTCTTGAGGATTGGGATCAGTGGTTACTGCCACAGCCTCTTCTTTTATGGAGGATTCACTGTTTGAGTACAGATGTTGATTTCTAGCAACTGTATCTATGAGCTCTTGAGCTTCTTCAATTGTTTTTCTCATGTGTATAGATCCACCAGCTGAGTGGTCTAGGGACATCTGAGCTTTTTCTGTAAGCCCATAGTAGAAGATGTCTAACTGTATCCACTCTGAAAACATTTCAGAGGGGCATTTTCTTAGCATCCCTCTGTACCTCTCCTAGGCATTATGAAAGGATTCATAATCCTCTTGTTTAAAGCCTTGGATGTCCAGCCTTAGCTGTGTCATCCTTTTTGGAGGGTAAAATTGATTCAGGAATTTGTCTGATAACTGTCTCCATATTTTTATGCTTGCTGTGGGTTGGTTATTTAACCACCTCTTAGCTTGATCTTTTACAACAAATGAAAACAGTAATAATCTGTAGACATCCTGATCCACTTCTTTATCACGTACTGTGTCAGCAATTTGTAAGAACTGTGCCAGGAACTCAGTAGGTTCTTCCTGTGGAAGACCGGAATACTAGCAATTTTGCTGCACCATGATAATGAGCTGAGGATTTAGCTCAAAGCTGCTTGCTTTGATGGGAGGTATACAGATGCTACTCCCATATGCAGCTGTAATGGGGTTAGCATATGACCCCAGAGTCCTTCTAGACTGTTCACTTCCACTTATGTCCATGATGGAGAAAAGGAAATTGATATGAATTATATTTTTTTATTTATTTAAAAGTAACCGAAAATAATAAGTAAAATAAATGGAAAATAAAAGAAAATTTCGAAAACAAAAAGAAAATAAAATAGAATAAAAGCAAATTGAAAACTAAATTAATTAATTAATTAAAAAGATTTTAAAATTAGCAATTAAAAAGATATGATTGAAAATTATTTTGAAAAAGATATGATTTAGAAGATATGATTGCAAATAAAAAAAAAGATATGATTGAGAATTATTTTGAAAAATATATGATTGAGAAGATATGATTGCAAATTAAAAAAAAGATATGATTGAAGAAATTAAAAAGATTTGATTTTTGAAAAAGATTTGAAAAGATCAATTTTTGAAATTGGAATACTGACTTGACTAAAAAAAAGATATGATTTTGAAAATCTTTGACTAAATTAATGAAAAATTTCGAAATTTATGAGTAAAATAAGGAAAGGATATTTTTTTTATTTTTGAATTTTAATGCGGAAAGAGAAAAATAACAAAATGACACTAAACTTAGAAATTTTAGATCAACACACAAAGAACAAACAAGAAAACTTTGAATGTCATGATGAACACCAAGAACACTTTGAAGATCAAGATGAACACCAAGAACAAATTTTTGAAAAATTTTTAAGTAAATAAAAGCAGAAAAATACACCAAACTTAAAATTTTTAGAGAATCAAACAAAAATTTTCGAAAAATTAAAGGAAAACACAAAGAAGACACCAAACTTAGAATTTTTAAAAATCAACAAAGAACTGAGGACATGAAATTTCGAAAAATTAAAAGAAAATAAAAGCATGCATTTGACACCAACTTAAAATATAAAACTAAACTCAAATAAAAGACTCTAAACCAACAAAGATAAAATATTCCTAATCTAAGCAACAAGATAAATCGTCAGTTGTCCAAACTCGAACAATCCCCGGCAACGGCGCAAAAAACTTGGTGCACGAAATTACAATCACACTTTTGCAACTCCGCACAACTAACCAGCAAGTGCACTGGGTCATCCAAGTAATACCTTACGTGAGTAAGGGTCGATCCCACGGAGATTGTCGGCTTGAAGCAAGCTATGGTTATCTTGTAACTCTTAGTCAGGATATCAATAATTCTCAGATTTAATTGTAAAAAGTAAAAGAACATGAAATAAATACTTGTTATGCAGTAATGAAGAACAGGTTGAGGCTTTGGAGTTGTTTTGTCTTCTGAATCTCTACTTTCCTACTATCTTCTTCTTCATGCACGCAAGGCTCCTTCCATGGCAAGCTTTAAGTTGGGCATCACCGTTGTCAATGGCTACTTCTCGTCCTCTCAGTGAAAATGTTCCAAATGCGCTGTCACCGCACAGCCAATCATATGTCGGTTCTCGATCATGTCAGAATAGGATCCATTGATCCTTTTGCATCTGTCACTACGCCCAACACTCGCGAGTTTAAAGCTTGTCACAGTCATCCCTTCCCAGATCCTACTCAGAATACGACAGACAAGGTTTAGACGTTCCGGATCTCAGGAATGGCCGCCAATAATTCTAGCTTATACCACGAAGACTCTGATCTGAATCATGAGGCTAAGATATATGCATTCAATCTAAGGTAGAACGGAGGTGGTTGTCAGGCACGCGTTCATAGGTGAGAATGATGATGAGTGTCATAGATCATCACATTCATCAGGTTAAAGTGCGAATGAATATCTTAGAATAGAAGCAAGCGTGATAGAATGGAAAACAGTAGTAATTGCATTAATTCATGAAGAACAGCAGAGCTCCTCACCCCCAACAATAGGGATTAGAGGCTCATGCCGTAGAGAATACAATATGAAACGTGTAAAGTGTCATGAGGTACAAGAAGAATCACTAAAAGTAGTTTTTATAGTAAACTGGTGACCTAGGGTTACAGAAAATGAGTAAGCTAGGGTGTTTAGTGTAAAAATCCACTTTCGGGGCCCACTTGGTATGTGCTTGGGCTGAGAATTGAAGCTTTCTTGTGTAGAGACTTTTCTTGGAGTTAAATGCCAGCTTTTGTGCCAGTTTGGGCGTTTAACCCTAAACTCTAAACCCTAAACCCTAAACCCTAAACCCCTAGCGGTATAGTTCAATCTTTAGGGGCATCAGGGCCCTCTTTGAAACAAGGAAAAGATTCTAAAAGAGATAAATTGCATATGAAGAAAGTATGCTTCGCTTGTCATTGAAGGCGGTTCCTACTTCTACCGCGAAAGCAGGACAACGCAAACAAAGGGGGGTAGCGCTGCCCACCTAACAGAAGGCGCGAAAGAAAAGAGAGCCGGGAATTCGGCATCATATCGGTTAGCTGAGCCGGCCTCAAGGAAGAACTTTGATCTTGCCTTTTTCCTACTTTCGAATTTTCGTTCCGGGCAGTAATATCAAGTGATCTGATGATCCAACAGTTAAGTCAAAGGCTACGAAAAAACCTTCCTCCGTAAGTTCCTTTACTCTCTCTCTCTTGAGCGCTTTCTGGTGAACACTTTGTGTAACCATTGAGTTTGATTTGAACTAGTTTCAAAGGCTGGATTTCCCTTAGGGAGAACTAGAATCCTATCCTCAGATCTTTCCCTATTCTATAATTTTGAGACCAAAAGAAGTAGGGATTGGATCGATGGAATGCCTTTGTGAAGTCTAGCTCTGTTCTATGCCCGCCCCTAAAGAGAAAAGCTTTCTATGATATTCTTTTTTCTAGGGAATCCGTGCTTACTAGACCCTTTTTTTGCAGGCAGGATCTGAAAAGACTAGCTGGACCCGGTTCTGACTAATCACTAAGAGCTCATCGCGAGTTCTCTCGGGGCGGGACCTCAGTAAGTAGGGCATTCAGTACGAAGTAAGCCAAGTGAAGTGATCCCTGCGGCCTATACTAGAAGAGAAGGAAAGAACTTCTTACTCGCATCCCCCTTAAGATGTTAATATGAACGTTTCACAAGAAAGATTGAATCGTGGAATTGATTTTAGTTAGATGAGCTCCTTAAGCTAAGGTAACTCCGGGATAGAGGGACGAAGTGGGCTGCTTTCAAGGGCTAGAATTTCCCTGTTTCGGCGTGAGATTGGCTTAGCTTGGTCTTTCTGTGTACCTAGAGTAAGTTTGCCCATAGCGTAGTAAAAGCTTAAAAGATTCTGGTCCGGTTCGGCCTTATCAGGAATGATTTTAGGGATCCTTTTTTTAGTAAAGTACCCCCCTTTGGTTTTAGGGTTCGATTTGCCAACTGATCCGAGTTGGATTGGGTCAGGAACGATAATAAGGCTCTAGTTCGACTAGCAGCTTGCCTTATCGAATAGGGGCGAGAGGGAGAAAAAAATAGCAAGTACTACTCTTTCTCTTTGAACGAATCCGAAGCCTATCTTTATAACTGTGGGGAGATGGATTTGATTGGAACCTAAATCCTTGGATCGCCCATGTGTCTATGAAGAGGTTAAGCTAAGCCACTTCTTTCGCCTTTCGCTTTACAGTAGTTATGTGATCTTAGCCTTTAAGCTTTGAGCTTGCTAACGCCAGAATTCTTGAGCTGACTTGAAATGCCTGTTTGGGCCATCAAATCTCGAGCAAAGTATGGACTATTACACATTGCGGGAAAGCCCAGGATGTCTACTTTCCAACGCAATTGAGAGCGTGCCAATTGGGTTTTTGTAGCTCCAGAAAATCCACTTCGAGTGCAGGGAGGTCAGAATCCAACAGCATCTGCAGTCCTTTTTCAGCCTCTGAATCAGATTTTTGCTCAGGTCCCTCAATTTCAGCCAGAAAATACCTGAAATCATAGAAAAACACACAAACTCATAGTAAAGTCCAGAAAAGTGAAGTTTAAATAAAAACTAATAAAAATATAATAAAAACTAACTAAAATATACTAAAAACATACTAAAAACAATGCCAAAAAGCGTATAAATTATCCGCTCATCATGAGCAAAGAGTGAGCTACAACCTCAAATAAAGAAGGAAGAACGTCAAGCTAGTGATGATAAATAAGCGCTAGTTGGGAGGCACCCCAACACTTTGTATCCTTTTGATTTACTGCTTTCTTAGAAGTAGCTTAAGATTGTTGATTTAGGTAGTTTTAGTTCCAGTTTCATTCCTTTAAATTCTTGCTTTCTAGAAGTATTTGTAAGTGGTAGAGTAGGTAGTTTAAATATCACTTTGATAGTTAGTGAATCTCCAAGTTACTTTTCTTTTTCTCTGAAAGTGCAATCTAATGAACACAATTATTGATGATGAGTGATTGGGCTGAGAACTAGCTAAGAAGCTAAGTTTGGTGTGGCCACTAACTCACTTAATCTAGGTTTACAACCAATTGAATGGATTAATTTTGAGAAATAAGCCTAGAGATTAAGTTTGGTGTGGCCACCACCATATGAAAATCACACTGTAAGCCGAACATGATTCAAGTTTGAAAGCATTTAATAAATTGGTGGGTGCATAAAAGTTGGTTTTAATGTGTTCGGAAGGGATTAGAAGTGAAGAAATGTGAAAAGATTGGAATTATTTCACTCTTATGAATACATTAAAACCCAATGATGAAACCAATTTATTAGATGCAATGGTATTAAGTTTGGTGTCCCAAGCGACACTCATCAGTTGCAATTTCATTGGCTCATACTATAAGGAATGTGAAGAATTCTTTTATCATTACTTATGGGGTTTCGGTTTTTATTTTCAGGGGAAAGGATGGGGCCCACATGATTGATAGCTCATAAAGTAAGAAGTCAAAGTGTACTTGCACTTTGGAACTCAACACATGCAGAAAGCCAAAAGGGATAAGGATTGGCGAGGCGCCACTCCCAAGTGGAAAAACATTGAATTGCTTTCACTTCTCACCCTCCGTACTACACTTTTCAATCCTATAAAAGCCACTAGCTATCCCACCTTTCTACACACTTAAAACCCCAACTTCACGCACGAAAAGAACCCCCACACTTCCTCTTTTCTTCTCATCTTCTTTACCACTCTTTCTACTACTTGATTAGGGACAATCAAGTCCTAAGTTTGGTGTTGTGGAGCAAACCCTTGCTCTGCTCCTTACCTTTTCTCCAAGTTTCCTCAACTTTTTTCCCCTCACCCTTTCAAATTCCTTTCCTCATCCCAATGGCACTACCAAGAGCCTCAGCATCAAAGAAGAGAAAGACCAAGGAGCCAACTTCAGAGTCCTCAAGCCACAATGACTACAAGTTCCTCTTAGCATTCAACCAAAACCAATTTTATGGTTGGGTGAGTGAGAGGTAAATCATTCCGGAGGTTGGCTTCCAACTGGGGAGGAATGAGCACCCTAAGATCAACAGGAAAATCAACAACAGAGGATGGGCACTCTTGTGCAACCCACGAAGAAAAGTTATGGAAAGCTTGGTTAGAGAATTCTATGCCAATGCAGTGCCTCAGCCTGGGCAACCTTATGGTTATCTTAGCTATGTTAGGAGAAAGGCCATTGACTATAGCCCCTCCAACATAGATAGGATGTTGATGGTGAACCCAAAAAGCTCCACCCAGAGCTATGAAGAAAGGATGAAGTAACAAGACCTGGGACTTGATGAAATCCTCAATGAGATTTGTGTGCTGAATGTGCAATGGATAAATGACAAGAATGGGAGACTCAACCAGCTGAGGAGAAGAGATTTGAGCCCCCAAGCTAGAGTGTGGCTGGACTTTGTGAGAAGATCTCTCAATCCTACCTCCAACACTTCTGAGCTGACATTGGAGAGGGCTGTGCTCATATACAGCATCATGAAGGGAGAGAACGTGAATGTTAGGGAGATGATTGCCAACAACATTAATAGGGTGCTAAAAAGCACCAAGGATAGCACAAGGTTTGTGATGACTGCGCATCATGTACCCTTTTTCTTATTTACAAAGGACCATAAAAAGAGCATAATCTTATTTATCAATGCAATTTCATGAACCAAATGATATATATTATGGTACATTTCTTTGAAATAGGTTTGTGCTGAATTTTAAGTGAAAATAGCAACAAAAAGGGAAGAAAATTACAAATAAGGATGGACGCGTGAAGCTGGGCGTGCCACTTGAAGCTCTGGGCGTGGCACGCTAAGCCAACATTCCAGCAAGGGTGATTGAAGAGTTTAACATGGGCGTGCCACTTGATGTCGAAGGCATGGCACGCCAACCTTAATTGTGACTTGGGCGTGCCACTTGGGTTCTAGGCGTGGCACGCCAAGCTTGAAAGAATGAAGACCAACATGGGCGTGCCACTTGGAGCTCTGGGTGTGGCACGCCAAGTTTGTGAAGCCAAGATCTCAAAGAGGGTATGCCACTTGGTGTTTTGGGTGTGGCATGCCAGGCTTAAGTTCCAGAGGATTGATTTTGAACCCCATTATGGGCATGGCACGCCAAGAAGTGGGCGTGGCACGCCGGAGCATATGCCAGCCTGACCTCCTCTCATTAAAATGAAAATATCTTGTGCTACACAACTCTAAATGAGATGATTCCAGTGCCATTATAAAGTAGACATCCAGGGCTTTCCAACCATAGATAACACTTTATTATGGACACTAAAATTGAGGAAGATATTGACCCCGAAAATACAGGGAGCAAAACACGTCACTGCAGAGTTACCAGCCTAACCTCTTCATCTTCAAAGGAATATAACTTGAGTTGTAGAGGACCAAATGACGTGATCTTGGTGGTGTTGGAAAGCTGATATCAAGAGCTTTCCAAAGATATATAATACTCTAGAGTGAACATTAAAACTGGAGGTGAAAAATACCATTATTTTAGCGTTGCAAAATCTGGGCGTGCCACTTGACATCGAAGGCGTGGCACGCCAGCTTTATTTTCATAATGGGCGTGCCACTTGGGGTTCTGGGCATGGCACGCCAGTTCTAATTGCCAGAGAGCATCATTGAAGGTGTGGCACACCAAAGAGTGGGCGTGGCATGCCAGTTTCATAATTTATGGGCGTGGCATGCCAGAGAGTGGGCGTGGCACACCGGGCTACCTGACAGACTGACCTATTAACCTTCAAATGGGCATAACATGAGCTACAGAGGTCCAAATGAGTTGATTCCAAAGGCGTTGGAAAGATAACATCTAGGGCTTTCCAAAAAAATTTAATAATTTATAGTGGACATTTATTTTGAGGCCCAACCAACTCCATACTTTCAACGTTGCAAAGTGGGTCATACTCCAAAGGGCAAAATCAAGTGGGAGTGGCACTTGGAACCACACGCCAACTTCTCCCTGCAGCACCCAACATTCAATCAAGACCACTCTGTCTCTCATTCAAGCTATAATTATCAACCAATCAAGGCCATAAGAAGCATCTAGAATAGTTCATTTTCATTTTATTGTAATTTGCTTGTAATTTCATTTATGTTTGTAATTTAGGGGAGCCTATATAAAGGCTTTAGTTTCATAGAATTAGTTATGGCTGGATTGGGGGAAGTCTTCAGACCCTCTCTATTCACCATCAATTTCTTCTCTTTTCTTTCTTACTTTGTAAATAATTTTGTTATGAATTACTAACTCTTTCCATTAGGAAAGAGAGCTCTATTGTTTTTCAACGGATTGATTGTTTTTATTCTTCTTCTTCTCTTCATCTCTCTTTGATTTACTAGAAAGAATTTCGTTCTTCATGATAGCATTCAATTATCTTGGAAAAGAGATTGAATGTAATTGGGTTTTATGGGATCCTTGGAAGAGGAAACATACAACCATGCTTGAGATTCTTTCTCACACTTGAATAGGATTTAGGTTTTGGTGTTTGGATATGGTGACATATAATCCTCCCTCTACTTTAACCTAGGAAAGTGTGTGGTATAATTAGGGAACAAGCTTCATCTATTCTCATGAGCAATTAGACCAAGGAATTGGCTATTGATCAACATTTGAGAGATTGAGTTACCAAGGGATTGGGGCTCAATCAACCATGATTGCCAAGAGGTCAATGAGTTGCATGATTGAAGATGAGATCAAATCAATTAATCTGGAGAATGAAATATTGATGCCAAGGCATCATGGACTAGTTTCACTAGCAATTTTCTGTTAGTTTTAGTTGTTTTATGCATTTTCTTGAGCTTAAAGTAACCAAAAATGGTTAAATGAAGAACAAAGCAATAAATCATTCAACATGTAGATTTTTATGCAAATTCCATGAGTTTTTAGTTATATTATTTGAATGCTATGAATGGAAGATTTCTCATGAAACTTTGCAAGACTTTGATGCAATTGTTTGGATGATTTCAGGGAAGAAGAGGCTAAGCAAGGAAGCAAGAAAATCAATAAAGGAAGCTTGAATATCACATGTGGAGTTTAAGTTCCAGTTTAAGCTTAAACTGGAGCTTAAACGCCAAAATCATGAAGAATAAGAAATGCTGGGATTGAAGTTTAACCTCCAGTTTGACCTCAAACTGGAGGTTAAACGCCAGAATGATAGGCCTCACTTAAGGAGCATTCCACGTTTAACCTCCAGTTTGAGTCAAACTGGAGGTTAAACGCCAGAATGAGTATGACACCAGGGAGGAGTTCCACGTTTAACCTCCAGTTTGACCTCAAACTGGAGGTTAAACGCCAGAACCAGGAAGAGTACCAGGGGCCATTCCACGTTTAAGCTCCAGTTTGACTCAAACTGGAGCTTAAACGTGTTCGACGTTTTCTTTCACTCCAGGGTTGCTCTCTCCACCTCCACGTTTAACCTCCAGTTTGACCCCAAACTGGAGGTTAAACGTGTTCGACACCTCCAGGGCCACCATTCCAAGCTTCCACGTTTAACCTCCAGTTTGACCTCAAACTGGAGGTTAAACGTGTTCGACCTCCAGTAAGCTTCCACCCTTTTCCACGTTTAACCTCCAGTTTGACCTCAAACTGGAGGTTAAACGTGTTCGACCTCCAGGATGCCTCATTCCTTTTCCACGTTTAACCTCCAGTTTAACCTTAAACTGGAGGTTAAACGTGTTCGACTACATTACTCTCCAGGGCTACCATTCTTCCATTTCCACGTTTAAGCTTCAGTTTAACCTTAAACTGAAGCTTAAACGTGCTTCTACAAAAGGCCTCACTGGAAGTGTCTGGCGTTTAAGCTGCAGTTTAAGCTTAAACTGCAACTTAAACGCCACTCTTGGAAAAGGTTTCTGGGCCAAAAATATTGTGGTTTAAGTTAGTCTTTGAGCACAAATATTAACTTAAACTCACTTTGGTATGAAACCCAATTGAATATCATGGTTTATGGGATTGGGCCTGAAGGATTGATGAGTTTGAAATCTCAATTTATTGAGTCATGTGTCATTATTTGATTATCACTAAATTGGCTCAATGAAATGTACAGAATTTGGATCAACAACCTCATCAACATTATGGATCATAAACCCAAGGCAAAAGGAAAGCAAGGAGAGGCCTCAAAGCCCAAGAAGCACAACTGAAGCTCAATATAGAAAGTGTATAAATAGGATAGAATTGAAGTTAGAAAGGGATGGGGACTTTCACTTTTAGCCAGTTTTCCTTTTCTTTGTAATTGAATTCAGAGCTATGATTCACTAAACCCCCTTTCATTGGGTTAGGGAGCTCTATTGTAATTCAATGAATCAATAATAGTTTATCTTCTTCTTCAATCTTTTCTCTTGAATTTTGTTAGAAAGCTTCTCGATCTAATTCCATTGAGTAGTTGTCTTGGGAAAGAAGCTACTCATACTTGGAATCCTTCGGAGCCTTGGGAAAGGAATGGAGGATTCATGCTAGAGAAGCTTTCTCACAGTGGATTGGATTGGGGTTTGGATGGATATTGTGACATGTAATCCTACCAAATTGTGGTTCATGAAATTGTGTGGTATAATCAGTGACCAAGCATCATCTCTTCTTATGAACATTTAAACCAAGGGATTGGGAATTTGTTTGTTTTTAGAGAGCATTGGTGAGCCAAGGAATTGGGATCCAATCATATAAGATTGCCAAGCAAAATTCAATGAATGCATTGGTTGAGGAAGAGATTTACATGTTTTGATTCGGAGATTTCAATATCTCCTAAACCCAATGAATTCCCCATTTCTGATTTCCACTTTCTCTTTACATTCTGCAATTCAATTCTTGCAATCATCCCCATTCCCTTTTAATTTCAGCAATTTACATTCTGCTCTTGAATTCATGCAAATTTAAGATTCAGCCATTTAATTTTCTTGTCATTTACTTTTCCCGCCAATTTTACATTCCGCAATTCTCATCTCAAATATTGATTCCGCTCAACTAGAACACACTTCTAATCCGAATTGCTCACTCAACCAATCCTTGTGGGATTCGACCTCACTCTATTGTGAGTTTTTACTTGACGATGATAACCGGTGCACTTGCCGGAAGGAATTTTGCCGATCGTGCAATTTCCTAAATCGTAGCATAACACGTTTATGCGCATCAAGTTTATGGCGCCGTTGCCGGGGATTGGTTTTCGATTGACAATTCTCAAATTGGAAGCTAACTAGATTGAGCAATTTTCTCTTGCTTTGTTAATTCTGTTCTAGATACTTGTTGAATTTTAATTTCTGCACTTGGTTACATGCTTTCTTTCTTTACGCCTTTAGATTCATGCAACTAACTCACTGACTCACTAACTGTTTGATTTAATTCCTCAATTGATCTAACCATACTCTTTCATTAACCAAGAGTATTTCACTTGTTTGTGTTTGAGCTGTGTTCTTGTATGACAGGTAGGAGAGGAGAGACATCAACTCCTCCGTATACCGAACCAGAGAGGACCCTTCATAGACTTAGAAGGGAAGCAAGAGGGAAGAGAGTAGTGGGAGAAGAGGAATCTGAAGGAGAATCTGAGGACAATTTTGAGGAAGCTTTAGATCTCAACATGGATAGAGAAGTTCACAACCATGAGAGAGCTGATGGAAACAATGCCATCCCTGAGAGGAGGGTTTTGAGTTCATACATAAACCCAACCTCAGGGAATTGTGGTAGTAGCATCCAGAAACCACCCATTCAGGCCAACAATTTTGAGCTCAAGCCACAGCTAATATCATTGGTGGAAAATCATTGTTCCTTTGGAGGAAGTGCTAATGAAGACCCAAACCAACATCTCACAAAATTCTTGAGAATTTGTGACACTGTGAAGTCCAATGGAGTCCAGGAAGATGCCTATAAACTGCTCTTGTTCCCATTTTCACTTAGGGACAAAGCAGCTAAGTGGCTGGAATCATTCCCAAGGGGGAGTCTAACAACATGGGATGAGGTGGAAAGCAAGTTTCTGGCACGTTTCTACCCTCCACAAAAGGTCAATAGGCTTCGATCTGAGGTCCAGACTTTTAGACAACAAGATGGTGAAACTCTCTACGAGGCATGGGAGAGATTCAAGGACTTGACAAGGAAATGCCCACCAAACATGTTCCATGATTGGGTGCAACTGCACATCTTCTATGATGGGCTCTCTTATGAATCAAGGAAGGCTGTAGACCATTCATCAGGAGGTTCATTGAACAGGAAAAAGACTGTGGAAGAAGCCATTGAAGTGATTGAGACAGTGGCTGAGAATGAGTACTACTATGCATCAGAAAGGCACAACACTAAGGGAGTCATGGAACTGAACCAGGTTGATACAATTCTAGCCCAAAACAAGGTGTTTGCCAAGCAACTAGCAGAACTTACCAGGCAATTAGAAACAAAGCAAGTGGCTGCAATCCACACACAAGATCAAGAGGAAGTAGGCATTGAAGGAAGTGATTGGGAAGAGGCCAATTATGTGGGAAACCAACAAAGGCAATCATATGATCCACATTCCAATACTTACAACCCAGGCTGGAGAAACCACCCAAACTTTGGGTGGGGAAACCAACAAACCCAACCACAAAACCACAAACCTTACAACCACAACCAACATAACAATTCCACATACCAAAACTCCAACCAAAGATCATACCAAGCCACACAAAACACTTACCCCCAATCATCATACCATGACCAAAGTAATCAACCTACCCAACCCAATCCGAACCAACAATTTCAAGATCAATTAAACCGGATTGAAGGAATGATGGCAACCATGAGTCAAGACATAATTGAATTGAAAAGCTTCAGGGATGATGTGAGGACTACCTTAAGAAACCATGGTGAAAAACTCAAATGGATGGAATCTCTGGTAGGAGAGCTATCTCGACAGGCCCCAAAATCAACTGCAGTGTTCCCTAGTGACACAGAAAAGAATCCTAAAAGGGAACAAAAGAGAGTAAGATGGGAAGAATGCAAGGCCATCACCTTATTGAAGGAAGTCTCAGAAGAAGAAGGAATCAGGCCCTCAGAGCATGAACCGGAAATCTTGAAAGAAGGTGTGGAAGAAGTTAAGCAGGAAGGTGGAACTGAGCAAGCCAAGGAACTGCAAAAAGGCATGATGGAAATATACCAACCAAAAGCACCATTTCCTGAAAGGTTAGGAGGAGGTGAAAAAAAGAAAACCTATTCAAGGTTTCTAGAGACATTTAACTCTCTTCATGTCAATATTCCTTTTCTTGAGATTCTTCATCAAATGCCCACACACATCAAGTATTTAAAGGAATTGTTAAGCAAGAAAAGAGTTTTGAAGGGAGGACAAACTGTAACAATGAACAAAGAATGCAGTGCTCTCATCAAGAAGGACACCCTCTCTAAGAAAACGGACCCAGGAAGTTTTCATATCACTTGCATCATTGGGGAAACAAAAATTGACAGAGGATTCTGTGATCTAGGAGCTAGCATAAATGTGATGCCTCTAACTCTTATGAAGAGGCTACAATTGAATGAGGTGAGATCCACTGATGTAATCATACAACTGGCTGACAAAACTCAGAAGCAAGCTGAAGGGGTAGTTGAAAATGTGCTGGTGAAAGTGGGAGATTATTATTTCCCCACAGACTTTGTCATTGTGGACATGGAGGAAAGCTATTTACACCCTATCATTCTGGGCAGACCATTTCTAGCCACTACTAGAGCGCTCATAGATGTAGAACAAGGAGAGCTAATTCTGAGAATACATGATGAACAGCTCATTTTCAAAGTCTTCAAACCTGCATCTGAACCTGAACCAGAATTTGAAAAGCCTAAAGATGATAGTAGCCATCCGTGTTTGGAGGAAAGTAATCCAGCAGCTGAGACTCTAAAACCGTCATTAGAAGGCAAACAAAAGTTGCAAGAGTTAGAGCCACAAGAATCAGTGGAAACAGATCAGAAGGATCCTCCTGACATAAAGGTCAATGAAGAAATCCTCAAGAGAAAGGGAAGAGTGATAGGGAGATTGCCAAGAGGATGGAGAAACAAGAAAATTCCCACTGAAGGTTTTTCTCCGGGAGATAAAGTGATCTCAAGTCATTATCTGCCAATCCCACCTGGCCTCAAGACCATTCCTTCCCAGCTCCCTCAAGTGTTCACAATCAAGAAAGTTCTTTCTATGGAACATTTAGAGGTCATGAATGAATCAAGAGGGGACGTTTTCATAGTGAGAGGAGAGGACGTCAAGCACTACAATCCACCCTAACAAGGGACAACCGTCAAGCTAGTGACGTTAAAGAAGCGCTTCATGGGAGGCAACCCATGTTTTTAGTATCCTTAATCTTTAGTGCTTTGCTTTACATCTAATAAAGTATGGTTTCTTACGCATGAACTTGAATCCTCAGGACAACTATTGATTAAGTGCACCAAACCGTGCATGTAAATTACAATTGGTCTCTAAGTTTGGTGTGCCTGATGGCACTCCCAAATCTTACTCAAATTGAATTCCATCTTTCATTCAAGGTGCACAACCAAACATTAAGTTTGGTGTTCTTTTTGAACACGGTTTATGAAAAGCAAGAAATACCTCTGGATTTCAAAATTCATGACAAGTATACCATTCATATGTTTTAGTGCTTTAGTTTCAATTACTTAGGGTAGTCACTTTGTTTAGAATCAAAGAGCCAAGGTGACTATGATTTATTAGAAATATGCACACTCATTAAGGGCAACCAACATGGATTTCATGTCATCAGGAGACTTAATCAAAAACTAAGTTTGGTGTCCAAATAATAAGTGTGCATGCATGTAGAAGTCACGGCTATAAGTTCATAAAGACAAGCATTGATTTACATGTGCAAATACTATTCATAATTCACATGGACCGAAAAATGATAGCAAATTTGTTTGTTTGTGCAGGTACAAAAGAAAAGACAAAAATGGAGGAAAAAGACAAAAGGGAGGGACGTGCTTGGTCAAAAAGAAAACTCATAAATCTTTGAAACTAACACATGGGAAAAGGAAGTTCTGCAAGAAAAGAAAGCTACATGTACAACCTAATGCATCCAGAATACTTCCAAGAAAATGAAAAGCCAATCGTCCCTATCTACAATTCATATATTTACCATCAAGCCACCCTTCACAAACCACCCTAGCCGTTCATTTTTCACTCATGGGGCACTATAAAGAACCACTTGGGGAACGAGTCCCACACCATCAAGCCTCCTTCATACACTTTTTCCTTCATCATAGCATAACCATCTCTTGCCGAAAACAATCTCACCACACCTCCAACAACACTTCTTGCTTCACCTTGTCAACTTTAGTTGTCACTTACCAAAATGGCAGCTTCATCTAGCCACAAAAGAAGAAAAGACAAGCAGCCAATGGAGGAAAACAGGGGATTCGATGCATGGAGATACAGATCAGTATTCCATGAGATTCAAGCTGAATGGATGAGACCTAAAACGGTACTAGCTGAGGTCCCCTTTGAACTTGAAAAGGATGAGTTCCCAGGTGTTTGGGAAAAGATCAAAAAGAGGAAGTGGGAGCTCCTAACTAAGCCAATCACTAGAATCAACATCAACTTGGTGAAGGAGTTTTATGCAAATGCAGTAAGGGAGGATCAAACCAAGAACCCCACATACAAAAGCTATGTGAGAGGGGTGGAAGTTGACTTCAGTCCTAAAGCAATCATGAAAACTCTTGGCCTGAAGAACATACATTTCAGCCAAGCAAGTTATGAAGAAAGGATGAGAGGAGAACCTGACTATACAACTATTGCTGAAGACCTTTGTGCCATCAGAGCTGAATGGGTGAGAAAAACAAGAGGGGCTCCAAGAGTCTTGAGAAGGGGAGACCTAACACCTGAAGCTAAAGGGTGGTATGCAATAGTTAGGAGATCCATCCTACCCACTGCAAACTCTTCAGAAATAGTCCCTAAAAGAGCCATCTTGCTACATTGCATTATGGTTGGAGGAGAGATCAAAGTTCATAAACTCATTGCTGAGCAGATACAAGAGTTTAGTGAGAAAAGTGACCCTGAATCCTGGCTTCATTTCCCTAGCACCATCATTAGACTATGCATCGATGCCCAAGTACCACTTGAGGATGAAAGACCTAATTGGCTATATCCTGGGCTGGCCATAACTGCACACAGAATGACTCTTGGCCCAACTCCTCCAAGACATACAAGAAGAAGAAATGAAGGAGGGCAACAAGTGGAAGCCGAGCAAGAAGCAGCACAAGAAAGACAGGAAGGAGAAGACAGAGAAGAAGAGCAAGAAGAGCAAGCAACTCCTGAAAGAAGACAACGAATTCCCAGAGACCCCATGGATATGAGCAGAATGCAGGAAATCATGGAAGGAATGTCTCAACAATACATGAGGTCTCAGGAAAGACAAGAAGACTTTCATCTAAAAATGATGGATATGCAAAGGAACTTTGAATCAAGATTCTTTGATCTGCAAAGGGAACAAAATCTACACTTACAGGAATCCTTCAGCCACATATGCCAACACCAAGATGCCAATGTCTTGGCAATCAAGGAAGCCACCACTTTACAGAATGCAAGATACTCAGTCCAAGCTGATTACAACATCAGTTCGCAAATCAAGCTTAACTACATAGGGGAACATCTACACAAGATGGACCCAGCATTCCCAGCTTATGATGAGTATTTCAAAGGGAGGAAAGAAGGAGAAATAAACAAGGCAATGATCCTTGAAAAAGGAGTGGAAGAAACGATGAAAAAGGCTGGATTCTGGAAAAAGCTCATAAGAAAAGACAAAGGAAGCACAAGTGGTCAAAAAGAGGCAGGAAGCAAGAAGAAGCAGGATCCCAAGAATTAAGAAGAACCAAGCAATAAATAAGAGGTGGTCTCGTTCCTTAATAATCAAATGATAATTGGTGAATTGTCTATTATGAACGTGTTTTCATCATAAGTCATTTAAGTGTTAGGAGGAGTCTTTTTTTTTTATGAGTCGTTTTTTTTTTAGTATGTGTGTTTGTTAAGTGCTTTGAATAAAGTTAATGCCTAGATGTTTGGATATAACTTCACCTTCTTAAACAAATGCTTGCCATGCTTGTTCTGTTTCCAAAAATAAAAGAAAAGTTTGAACAAAAGTAACTTGGCTAAATTAGTAACAAATTAAGTAGAATTAAGTGGTGGTATGCATGCTTGATTGTTTAGTCAGATCACTGGAATTAGAGTGTAGAATTATCATTCTTTATGTAGAAATTGAAAATTGTCTATGGATCTTGATGAATAAATGTCTTTGGCCATAAAAAAGAAAGAAAAAGAAGAAGAAAAAGCCACTGAAAAAGGGCAACCAAAAAGCAAAAAAAAAAAAAAAAAAATTGAGAAAATAAGCTAGGCATCAATGGTTTGAACTTCTGAGACAAATGCCTGTGGTGTTTATGTATTAAGGATATGCTTGGATGAATAGGTTCTGAGGAGTGTTTCAACACTTGGTAACTTGGGTTAACTAACCCGGGATTATCAACCAAAAGTCCATTATCAAGAGCAACCTAAATACAAAACATTTAGTCACACAAAGAGGTGCTGGGCACCAATGTCTCAAGAAGAAATGTGAACTAAAATGCCTAAAGTGGATATGTGTAGTGCACTGATAAGAAAAAGAAAATGCCAAAGGCTTGTGCAACACATGACACTAAGCAAACAAGGAGCAAAAGAAGCTCTAAGAAAAAGAAAAGAAAAACAGAAGAAAGGTACCAAAGACATAAGAATAACAAGAGGCCATAGCAATTTTTGATGGATGCAATGAAAAAGTGATAATCCTACCTGATAAGTATGAAAAAGTGATGCTGCAACTTTCTGCATAAAACCCTTCTGATGAACTTCAAATGCTTTCTAATATAGCCAATGTAATTGCTTTCTGTTTCATACTTTCTTCTCAAATAACTCAGGACTTGCTTAGGGACAAGCAAGTATTAAGTTTGGTGTTGTGATGCCAAGGCATCATGGACTAGTTTCACTAGCAATTTTCTGTTAGTTTTAGTTGTTTTATGCATTTTCTTGAGCTTAAAGTAACCAAAAATGGTTAAATGAAGAACAAAGCAATAAATCATTCAACATGTAGATTTTTATGCAAATTCCATGAGTTTTTAGTTATATTATTTGAATGCTATGAATGGAAGATTTCTCATGAAACTTTGCAAGACTTTGATGCAATTGTTTGGATGATTTCAGGGAAGAAGAGGCTAAGCAAGGAAGCAAGAAAATCAATAAAGGAAGCTTGAATATCACATGTGGAGTTTAAGTTCCAGTTTAAGCTTAAACTGGAGCTTAAACGCCAAAATCATGAAGAATAAGAAATGCTGGGATTGAAGTTTAACCTCCAGTTTGACCTCAAACTGGAGGTTAAACGCCAGAATGATAGGCCTCACTTAAGGAGCATTCCACGTTTAACCTCCAGTTTGAGTCAAACTGGAGGTTAAACGCCAGAATGAGTATGACACCAGGGAGGAGTTCCACGTTTAACCTCCAGTTTGACCTCAAACTGGAGGTTAAACGCCAGAACCAGGAAGAGTACCAGGGGCCATTCCACGTTTAAGCTCCAGTTTGACTCAAACTGGAGCTTAAACGTGTTCGACGTTTTCTTTCACTCCAGGGTTGCTCTCTCCACCTCCACGTTTAACCTCCAGTTTGACCCCAAACTGGAGGTTAAACGTGTTCGACACCTCCAGGGCCACCATTCCAAGCTTCCACGTTTAACCTCCAGTTTGACCTCAAACTGGAGGTTAAACGTGTTCGACCTCCAGTAAGCTTCCACCCTTTTCCACGTTTAACCTCCAGTTTGACCTCAAACTGGAGGTTAAACGTGTTCGACCTCCAGGATGCCTCATTCCTTTTCCACGTTTAACCTCCAGTTTAACCTTAAACTGGAGGTTAAACGTGTTCGACTACATTACTCTCCAGGGCTACCATTCTTCCATTTCCACGTTTAAGCTTCAGTTTAACCTTAAACTGAAGCTTAAACGTGCTTCTACAAAAGGCCTCACTGGAAGTGTCTGGCGTTTAAGCTGCAGTTTAAGCTTAAACTGCAACTTAAACGCCACTCTTGGAAAAGGTTTCTGGGCCAAAAATATTGTGGTTTAAGTTAGTCTTTGAGCACAAATATTAACTTAAACTCACTTTGGTATGAAACCCAATTGAATATCATGGTTTATGGGATTGGGCCTGAAGGATTGATGAGTTTGAAATCTCAATTTATTGAGTCATGTGTCATTATTTGATTATCACTAAATTGGCTCAATGAAATGTACAGAATTTGGATCAACAACCTCATCAACATTATGGATCATAAACCCAAGGCAAAAGGAAAGCAAGGAGAGGCCTCAAAGCCCAAGAAGCACAACTGAAGCTCAATATAGAAAGTGTATAAATAGGATAGAATTGAAGTTAGAAAGGGATGGGGACTTTCACTTTTAGCCAGTTTTCCTTTTCTTTGTAATTGAATTCAGAGCTATGATTCACTAAACCCCCTTTCATTGGGTTAGGGAGCTCTATTGTAATTCAATGAATCAATAATAGTTTATCTTCTTCTTCAATCTTTTCTCTTGAATTTTGTTAGAAAGCTTCTCGATCTAATTCCATTGAGTAGTTGTCTTGGGAAAGAAGCTACTCATACTTGGAATCCTTCGGAGCCTTGGGAAAGGAATGGAGGATTCATGCTAGAGAAGCTTTCTCACAGTGGATTGGATTGGGGTTTGGATGGATATTGTGACATGTAATCCTACCAAATTGTGGTTCATGAAATTGTGTGGTATAATCAGTGACCAAGCATCATCTCTTCTTATGAACATTTAAACCAAGGGATTGGGAATTTGTTTGTTTTTAGAGAGCATTGGTGAGCCAAGGAATTGGGATCCAATCATATAAGATTGCCAAGCAAAATTCAATGAATGCATTGGTTGAGGAAGAGATTTACATGTTTTGATTCGGAGATTTCAATATCTCCTAAACCCAATGAATTCCCCATTTCTGATTTCCACTTTCTCTTTACATTCTGCAATTCAATTCTTGCAATCATCCCCATTCCCTTTTAATTTCAGCAATTTACATTCTGCTCTTGAATTCATGCAAATTTAAGATTCAGCCATTTAATTTTCTTGTCATTTACTTTTCCCGCCAATTTTACATTCCGCAATTCTCATCTCAAATATTGATTCCGCTCAACTAGAACACACTTCTAATCCGAATTGCTCACTCAACCAATCCTTGTGGGATTCGACCTCACTCTATTGTGAGTTTTTACTTGACGATGATAACCGGTGCACTTGCCGGAAGGAATTTTGCCGATCGTGCAATTTCCTAAATCGTAGCATAACACGTTTATGCGCATCAAATATCTCTTGATCCCAATTCTTATTTTATCTTTCTTTCTTTTATTTACTTTATGGTTATTTACATTTTCTGCACTTTACATTTCTAGCACTTTACTTTCTTGTACTTTACTTTCTTGCACTTGATTTCTTTCCTTTACTTTCATGTCATTTACATTTCTTGTTGATTATCTCTCCCTAATGAATAGTCTAACTAGGATAATCAATTAACTATTGTTTGCCTTAGTCCGTTAATCTCTGTGCATACGATCCCACTCCATTGTGGGTTATTACTTGACGATACTTTGGTGTGCTTGCCAAAAGAACGAATTCACCATCCATTTTGAATGGGGTGTGAATTCAGACTCATCAAGTTTTATGGCACTGTTGCTGGGGATTAATTGTGATTAACAAACTACCGGTTGGTTGATTACCAAGATTAGACACTTTCTTTCTTTCTTTCTTTTTGTTTTTGTCATTTAATTTCTTTTTATTTTCTCTTGCTACTAAGTTGTTTGTGTCATTGCCTCACTAAGAATCCCTCATCCGTGACAATGGGGATTCCAATTTCTTTTGGTGATTATTATTTGAGACACAACATTTTGCAAGTAAGAATGGAGTCTACCTCATCTTTTGATCAATCATGTCATATGGGGTATTGCCCGCCACCACAAAATGATTCTAGTCTTTTTCCCAATGGTGGCTGGGAATATCACCAAGGAATGATAGAGTATGAGCAATCAAATAAAATGGAATACCTCCCAAAGCCACAAAATAGTTCATATTGTTATGATAACTACCGAAATTTTGGCTGGGATTTTAATGCTGCATACCCCATTCATCAAGGACTATCATCCAATAATTATCTAACCTATGCGCCTCCACAAAATCTTCTAGAATTTGCAATAGAAGAACTCTCCAAGAGATATCTCTTTATTGCCCAACTCAGTGAGTTTTTAAGGCAAAATATAAAAGAGGTGATTGAAGATATGGAAATCTCAAGGAGAAATCAAGAAGAGCAAATGAGAAAATTGGCACAACATTTTGTTGCTGAACCAACCAATGTCTTCCCTTGGCCAGGGGAAGAATATCATGCCATCAGTCTAAGGGTGGAAAAGTGCTTAATGAGGGTGAAAATGAGGAATTGGTAGAGCAAGAGAAAGAGATCCTTGTAGCAAGTGAGCCACCATTCCAAGAAGTTTTTGATAAAGAGGATACTCCAACCATCTCACAACACCCAAGTTTTAAAAACAAAGAAGTGAAGGCAATCAACAAAAGCACCAAAGAGAGGATGCTGACCAAGAAAAGAAGGATAATATCCATGAAGAAGAGGTCAACCAAAAGCCATCCCACCCCTACCCCAACAAGCAAGTTCACTGAAGCTAACAACAAAAGAGAACTTGTTGGGAAGAGGCCTACACAAGGGACATCAACTTTCTCTTCTCTCCCCGTGAGGTCATTCCTCTTGAAAAATTAGAAGAAGAGGAAGAAAGTTGAGAACAACATGTCAAGCTAATGACACTTAAAGAGCCCTTGTTGGGAGGCAACCCAACTGTAGGTAACATTTCCTTTCTTGCTTAGTTTACTTTCAATAACTTGACATATGA
Organism: Arachis ipaensis; assembly: GCF_059453495.1. Classification (NCBI taxonomy): domain Eukaryota; kingdom Viridiplantae; phylum Streptophyta; class Magnoliopsida; order Fabales; family Fabaceae; genus Arachis; species Arachis ipaensis. The sequence continues at coordinate 82,449,975 of NC_142440.1, forward strand.
TTGCATTCTAAGTTTGGTGTTGCCATGCAACAATTTGATTTTCATTCTTCACTGGGTACTTGCATCATTCTAAAATGAGAGTGTTACACTAAGTTTGGTGTTGCCACTTATCTTTCATGCTATGTACCATGTACACCACTTATTAATGCAATTACATTGTCTCTGTTTTTAGCTCTTGTGCCTTTATTGTATCTTTAATTTGAATTGCTTGAGCACATGCATTACTCACATTTCATTGTTTAAGACATTTATGACCCATCATGAACCCCATCACCACTGTTTTATTTGTTGCTTGAGGACAAGAAATCATTCTAAGTTTGGTGTGGAAAGGGGAAGAATAGGAGGAAAATGACAACAACAATGAAGATGAACTACAAGGTTGTAACGTTCCCTTTTCCTCTTACTTATTTCTAATACATTTAAATTGCATGATTGTCTTCTATTTTCCTTGTATGCATGTGTGATTACTTGTTATTAATAAGCATAGTTTGATGTTTGAACTGTAACATGTTGCTGTGACATTATGACTACCATCCTGAGTTTTATAAGTTCAAGGCAATTTAGTTTCATGATCATAAACAAACAAGGTCATTAAAGAAGAAGTTAGCATGAGCTTATATGTATTGGGAAGCTAGCATGATTATTGTTGCTCAATTACATTGGAATTTATTTAATTGAAGTTTACATCTAGGACGTTTTATGAAATTTTTGAAATCATGAAAACCTTGAAGAAGCAAATGCAAGTAAGGCAAGAAAAAGAAAAGGGAAAGAACGAGAAAGCTGAAGGCTCTGAGTACTAATGACAATTCATTTGTTAAGTACTTGTGGTGTTTATGTATCAAGCAAAAAGCTTGAAAACAGAACACTTAGAGTCAAGGCTAGGCTCAAGTGCAAAAGCACTCCCTCAAAGCTCAAGGCTCTGAGCATCAATGATTAGAGAGTAAAGAAAAGAAACAAATGAGCTTAAAGAGTCCTCTAATTAAATGCTTGTGGTGCTTATGTATCAAGTGGTAATACTTGAAAACAAAGTATTTAGAGTCGTAGCTTTCAAACACATGGTGCAAAGCACCCAAGACGCTAAGATAAGAAAAGAAATTAAAGCTTGCTTCAAGGAAGGAACATAAAGAAAAAGATTTCATAAAATGAGCTAGATAGAAGCATCAATCATTTGAATCTCTTTTGTGATTGTAGCATGCATAAGAAACTAGCCAACCATGAACATAAAAATTGCTACTCTTCTCACCTTGGTTTGTCAAACTTTATTGCATGATTCTTTATTTGCTTGGGGACAAGAAAAGTTTAAGTTTGGTGTTGTGATGACTGCGCATCATGTACCCTTTTTCTTATCTAAAAAGGACCATAAAAAGAGCATAATCTCATTTATCACTGCAATTTCATGAACCAAATGATATATATTATGGTACATTGCTTTGAAATGGGTTTGTGCTTAATTTTAGGTGAAAAGAGCAACAAAAAGGGAAGAAAACAACAAATAAGGATGGACATGTGAAGCTGTGATAAACCCATATTTTATGATATATTTTGTGCTTAATTTGAATGATTTATTCAATCCTTAACCCCCTTATTCATGTTAATTGCATAGTTTTACTTTCCCTTCCTTATTATGTGATGTATGTGAAAAACATGTTTCCTATGCTTTTAAATTAATTATTTTAATCACCTTTAATTCCATTCGATGCCGTGATTAGTGTGTTGAGTAGTTTTCAGATCTTCTAAGGTAGGAATGACTTAAAGGATGGAAAGGAAACATACAAAAATCGAAGGAAAGCACAAAATGGAGCTTCTGAAGAAACTGGCATCCACGCGATCGAATGGGCGACGCGGACGCATGCCAAGTGCAAAGAAGCAGCGACGCGGCCGCATGGCTGATGCGACCGCGCGCCATAAGCAGAACGAATATGATGCGGTCGCATGACTGACGCGACCGCTCATGCGACCGCGTGGCAAGAAAAGCTCCGAATGACGCGACCGCGTCACCCACGCGGACGCGTGACAGAGGCCACACACCAGAAATTGCAGAAAACACTCCCAGCAATTTCTGAAGCCCTTTTTGGCCCAAATCTAAGTCCAGAAGGCATAGACCAGAGGTTATGAAGTGAGAGAATGCATCCATTCAGGGAGAGCTTGTAACAACACTGATTTTCGAGTACATGAGATCTTTTCTGAAAGTATGGATTTCTCCGGAGGATCAGTAAAGGGAACACCTCTGCTATATCATCAAGTATCTCAAAACTCATTATCATTATGTCATCCTTAAGCTAGAACCTCCTTTGAGGCAAGCTCGATAATGCAATCGCGAAGAACCTAGTTTTTGAACCGTATCGGTTGGCAGTTTTGATTCTGATTTTCGTAAATAGTCTCTGTTTGACGAACCGGACTCGATTCATGAGAGGAGAGAGATAATAGTATAATATTATCATTATATTAGTATTAGAAAATGCTTGAATGACATTATAAGGTTACCTGGTCTATTTTTGTTAAAAACAGAAAATCGATTTAACCGGGTTTACGGTTTATTGGTGCAGCTTAGCACCAGCACTCTCTGATGAATTTAGCAATGCTAAGGCCTCATTATACATGTTCTATTCTCATAATAAATATGTTACTAGTGTCATTTACGCTAGTAGCTCAGAAAATAATTTTTAGAGATGTTTTTACGAGTGTTCTGGTACACCTAGTTTTAGTAGTTGTACACCAGAGATATTTTAATATTATTTTAATCCACCTCCAAGCCAACCAATCACAACTCACCTTACACCCCCAAGACCTCCAAGGCTGTCTCATTTCATCATTTTGGCCGAAAATAACAAGAGAGAAAAGAGAGAAACTTTCATGACACTTAATCTTCAAAGCTTGATTTCTTCTGAACTAAAACTCAAATCAAAACTCCGATTTCACCAAAATGATCCTCTCTTCTTCCTCTACATAACCATGTAACTTATCAATTCGGTTTTCAAGGAAAACCATGCAAAACATGTGTTTTCTTGATGTTCTTCCTTAGGAATCATGCTTAACTTGACTTGAGGGCCAAGAAACGTGAATTTCCAGCAAGTCTAAGGTGAGATATCTCTTCCTAACATACTGAGTGAGATTTGGTCAGTTGAGAGTTTTTGGATTTAAAGTTGTTCTTGATGTGATTTAGGAGGAAAAAGTGCTTAAGGACCACCTGAAAGTTTAACCGAATTAGGAGCAGCAAAACCAGGTAGGGATTGACGAATTTAATCTTGATTGATTGTGTTTGAGTTGTGTGATTATGATATGGTTTGGCTGTGCTTGAAATTGATTGTTTGTATGAGTAATTCCTGTTGAAATTTTGGTGAAAATTTGATGAAATATGATGAAATTAAAGCTATGAATGTGTGTTCTTGTGGCTGCTGGAAAACGAAACCCTAGAGCTTAAATTGAGGTTCAATTTGTGTTAAAATCATGTAGAAAAGATGGGGTTTTAGTGGCTGGAAATTTATTTTGAATTTTGGTAAAAATCAGTTGCTGAAAAGACTGAAAAACGGGTAAAAATAAAGAAATAATCTGAAGATTTTATGAAGAACACCTTTTTGATCCATAAAAGGTCAAGGAAGTAAATATTTTGGTGTTTGGGCGGTTATTTTGTAATTTCCAAAAGTTAGGATGGTAAAAGTAGAAATATTAAAAGTTACGGGTGGTAAAAAGTGAATTTTAAACATTAAAGGTTAAAGTAAAGTTAATTTTCGAAAATTTAATAATAAAATAATAAATAATAATAAAATATTAAATAAAAATATTTAATTAAAAATAATATTTTAATAAAAATAATAAAATAATACGGAAAAGGTTGTTTTCTGTAAAAGCTTTAGAAAGATAACTTTAAGCGCAGAATCTCATAATTACCTTCATAAAACACTTAGGGAGTGGTAAGAACATATTAGTGAGGGAAAGATAAAAGAAAGATAAAAAGTTAAAGAAAAGATAAAAACTAAAGAAAAGTTTGTAAGGTTTTAATAACAGAAAAACAGACAGAAATTAGTGAACGAACTAGGGCAACATAGTTAGTCCTTGAGTTGCGACTAGGGTTAGGTATTATATGAAAAGTTAAACTGTTTCAGTATAGACTTAATGAACCTATACTTGGAACAAGAAAACTATTCATACCGAAATTTACATAAACTTTAAATACATACGTTAAGCAGAGAAATCAGAGCAGAGTAGAGAAAAACAAAAAACAGAGTAACCAGAGTAAAGTAAAGAGATAAAGAGAAAAAGAGTAATATAGATACAGATGAAAAGAGTAATAAGAGAAGAGAAAAGAGATACAGAGAACAGAGTAAAGAGATATAAAGAGAAGAGTAACATAATAAAGAGCTATATATATATATATATATATATATATATATATATATATATATATATATATATATATATATATATTAGTTGCTTAATGCAACCCAGAGCTATATTTATATATATATTAGTTGCTTGATGCAACCCAGAGCTATATTTGATATATATTAGTTGCTTAATGCAACCCAGAGCTTCTGTAGGGAAACTAAGTTACCTACAGCTATTTTCTGCTTCCCCAGAGCAGAGCAGAGTATATATATATTTTCCTGCAGTAAGCAGAGGCTGTCTCAAATGAGTGGCTATTATTATATGCGTATTTATTTAGGAACGGAAAATCGTATCCGGGAAATCGGGATTACTCGTGACCGGATAAATGTCGGGATTGCGGCAACCAACCGACACATGAGCTCATGGCCTGCGCTAGGGCTAGACATGCATCATTCTTGTCTGCGCATCATTCTCTGTTGCATTCCTTTCTATGTGTGATCTACTTCTTTATGTTTGTCTGCTCGTATGCTATTTCTGTCCTTTATTTTCTTGTATTCTTTTGTTTGTGTTCTGCTTTCTGTTGTCTCTACTTTCTCTTTCTATCTTTATCTTCTGTTTACTGCTTTGCTATATTATGTTATTCGTCTACTAATCGACCCCAAATAAATGAACGTAACTAATAACCCCGGCCCTACTAAGAACTCCCCAGTTCTTACCCCTTCTCTCTCCATTTCCCCTTCAGATGGAAGTAAGAGTTCCTTTCCGTAGTTCGTTGACGATTGTACGCAAAAAGGGATTCCACTCTAGGCAGTCTTCTGAGTCTAGGTTGAATATCGTTCTCTGATTATATGTATATACTGTGAGACCAGCCAACGTCTGCATCCTGTTCGTATGCGAACTTTAACCTAAATCCTGTGTACGAGATTCCTATTATATGGCTACTTCATGAGGTACCAGAGAGACGTCCTGTGGAAAAGTCTGATCGTGCAGAGGAGTAGCAGATGATGTTCTATCTTTTGATGACGTTCCACTTGACTTGAGTTTTGAAGATCTAGAACGTACTTTCCCTTGCTTTAGTAGTTTAGAGGGACTAGGTGAGTATAGAGTCTAGGCTAGCCTAGGTGCCAGCTTAGGGACCTCTTGAACAGGTCAGGACCTGGGATGTTGTATGTATATATATGTATATAGATATTATTTAGCTATATCTAGGGGTGTTCTAACTAACAGTTTATATGCTAATAAAGGCTGAATCACCAAATGTTGTCAACTACTTGTGATGTATTTTTGTGTGGTTGTTTATAACTGTTTTATCTGTTATTACTTGTGAATTTATTATAAATGATTCTGTCTATTAATCCAAACGTTTTAAAAAAAAAATACACCACGCAAATTAACTACGCGTTTAACAATGAATCAGGCTCATATGATAAATAATAGATAATAATTAGGAAGACAAATTGGTAGCGCTCAGTTTCCGGTATGATCTAGACATATTGAAAATTGGGTCGTTACAATTTGGTATCAGAGCAGTTCGTTCCCAGTAGAGCCTGGGGAGTGGACTGACTATGCTTTATTGCATACTCTGTTGTGTGTCTCATGCGTATAGGATATCCTAGTGATATATGTTGCATGATTGTCTCTGTGTTTTTATTTTGGGAATGTTCACACTTGACTTGAAGTGTTAAGACTGATCACCTTAACAATGATTGCTTGGTGTGAACAAGACTACATTGGGTTCACGGAGAAGAGGCATATGGGAAGGAATTCCTAATGTTAACTACGAGAGGGAACAGGAAACGTTTATGGCTACCATGAACAACATGGATGAAGTAGTGCGTGAAGCTGCTGTAGCAGCGGCTAGGGCTGTTGAATGTCTCGGAGTGAGAAATGGGAACGGGAATGAATACGGAGAAGATAATGGGAATGATGAGAACAACTTAGGGCATCCTGAAAGACCTATGACCCTTGCGACATTTCTGAAGGTTAATCCGCTTAAGTTCAAGGGTACACTCGTTGCGACTGACACTGATAATTGGTTTCGAGGTATTGAACGATCACTGAAAGCGCAACATGTTCCAGAAGGACAACACGTGGAGTTTGCGACTTATATGCTTGAGGGAGAAGCTGAGTACTGGTGGCAGGGGATACAGCGACTGCTACAATAGAATAAAAATGACATTCCTTAGGATATCTTTAGGGACGAATTTTATAAAAAGTATTTTCTGGGAGCAGCACGAGATGCTAAGGAGATGGAGCTTATGCAGTTGAAACAAGGGGATATGACTATTGCTGAGTATGCCCGTAAGTTCGATGACTTGTGCCGTTTCTCCAAGCTTTGTCAAGGGAACCCAGAAGACTTTGAGGAATGGAAGTATTTAAAGTTTGAAGGAGGACTCCGAGAAGAACTGATGAATTCTGTTGTTTCGCTAGAGATATGAAATTTTGCTGTACTGGTGAATAAAAGTAAACTAGTGGAAGAATGTTCAAAGAAGGTGGCGATAGCTCGAGCAAGACGTAAGGAGGATTCACAAAGAGACTTTGTTCAAAATTTAGCCCCTCAAGGTCGCAACTTTAAAGCCATTGGTCAATTCTAGTGTTGGAATGGAAACCACCGAGATGTCAGCCTTTTAACTCGCAATAATGGTAGTGACAATAACCGTGACATTGAACAAGGACATGAGAGTCAACCTCACCAAGCTCAAAGTGGTGTAGTATGCCCAACTTGTGGAAAGCATCATGGTAGTAGGCTTTGCCGGTTCAGAACAGGTTTATGTTACTACTGTAATAAAGAAGGACATCGGGCAAGACACTGTCGAAAAAGAATGGTAGATGAGTCCGCTGGCAATACTATAAAGTTTGGATTTATCGCTCGAGGTAAAGTAAGGCAAGGCAATGGTAAACGAGCCCGTCAGGCTTACATAAACCCTACATGTAAGCAATGTGGAAAAGAGCATAGTAACAGGTCTTGCCAGTTTGGATCACCTAACTGCTATGCTTGTGGAGAACTTGGACATATTGCCAAGGATTGTCCGAAGGGATTTACTCAAAATTCAGTTAGAACCCAGCAACAAGGACGAGTGTTTGCTATCACTATTGAAGATGTTGTGCAATCGAACGCCCTCATTCAAGGTCAGGTTATGTCAAGATTCGATTTCTAACTGTACTGTATGATTCGGGTGCATCGCATTCCTTATTTCTCTAACTATTGCTCAGGAGTTAGGATTATATTTCTTTAAATTGAATTTTTACTTGATTGTCCATACACCTGCATCCCAAAATGCTTTGACCAGTTTAGTGTGCCTGCAAGTACCATTCGCTATTAGGAACATGACTTCTATACACTATCTAATCTGTTTGCCACTATATGGTTTAGAAGTTATTTTAGGATTAGATTGGTTATCTAAGTATCATGTTTTCCTTGATTATTTTAAAAGAACTGCTGTTATTCCATCTGATAGTCTATGTACTAAACCATTTCTGTCCCACACCTTATATCTAAATTCTGTAAGAGTTACCTTAGGCGGGAGTGATTGTGAGGGGTACGTTCTGTTAGCGGCTAGCTCGAATGATAGTGAATTAAGCTTAGAACGAATCTGAATGATGAAGGAATTTCCTGATGTTTTCTTGGACGACATACCTGAGTCTCCTCCTCAGCGAGAGATAGAATTTAGCATTGATCTAGTACCTGGAGCCGGACCGATTTCCAGAGCACTGTACTGGATGTCACCATTGCTTGCAGAGTTGAAGAAGCTGTGAGATAGGATCATAGTGGCCTATGGAGGTACAAGAAAAGAATTTGTGTGCCTAACTCTGCAGAATTGCGACAAAAGATTCTTGTTGAAGCTCACCAAAGTAGATTTTCTATGCATCCTGGAGTGACAAAGATGTATTGAGATTTGAAACAAATGTTCTGGTGGCCGGGCTTAAAAAAAGAAGTAGCTGATTATGTATCAAAATGTTTAACCTGCTAGAAGATGAAGGTGGAACATCAGAAGCTGTCAAGAACCCTGCAACCCTTAGAAATACCACAATGGAAATGGGAGCAGATTACTATGGATTTTGTTACGGGATCGCCAAGGACCTCAACAGGACACGATACCATCTGGGTAATTGTGGACAGGTTGACAAAGTCAGCGCACTTCCTTCCGATTCGAGTTTACTATACTTTAGAAAGGCTGGAATGAATATATATATTCAAGGAATCGTACGACTACATGGGATACGTTCATAAATTGTCTCAGATTGAGGTTCGAGGTTTATTACTAGATTTTGGGGAGCTTTTCAGAAAGCGTTGGAAACAGAATTGCACACGAGTATAGCATACCATCCTCAGATAGACGGACAATCAAAGCAGACAATCCAGACGTTAGAAGACATGTTACGATCATGTATGATAGACAACCAAAGCAGCTGGGATAAGTATTTGCTTTTGGTCAAATTCGTCTACAATAACAGTTTCCAATAAAGTATCGGGATGGCACCATATGAAGCTCTCTATGGAAGAAGATGTCGGACACCATTGTGTTGGAATGACGATGGAGAAGCTAGTGTCTTAGGTCCAGACTTAGTGTAAGAAACTACTGAGAAGATAAAGGAGATTCGTCGGAAGATCCAGACAGCACAAAGTCGTCAAAAGAGCTATGCCGATAATAGACGTAGACCCTTAGAGTTTAGTGACGAAAACCGTGTCTTTCTAGAAGTAACCTCGATTACTGGAATAGGTAGAGCCCTTAAGACTAAAAAGCTTAACCCACGATACATAGAACCTTTCCAAATACTTAAAAGAGTCGGTCTAGTAGTTCATCAAATAGTCCTTCCTCCTTATTTATCAAACCTTCATGATGTTTTTCATGTCTCGGAACTTAAGAAATATATTCTCGACAAGAGTCACGTTTTACAACCAGAGACAGTACAGTTATGAAATGATTTGACATATCAAGCATCACCGGTTCAGATAGTAGAAAGAAGTGATAAGCAGCTAAAAGGCAAGACTATTCGCTTAGTCAAAGTAGCATGGGAACCAAGAGGAGAGGAAGAGCACACTTGGGAACTGGAAGATAAGATGAAAGCTGATTACCCGCATTTATTCCTAGGTAACTGAAATTTTGAGGGCAAAATTTTCTTTTAGGAGGGTAGAATGTAACAACCCTGATTTTCGAGTACATGAAATCTTTTCTGAAAGTACGGATTTCTCCGGAAGATCAGTAAAGGGAACACCTCTGCTATATCATCAAGTATCTCAATCCTCATTATCATTATGTCATCCTTAAGCTAGAACCTCCTTTGAGGCAAGCTCGATAATGCAATCGCAAAGAACCTAGTTTTTGAACCGTATCGGTTGGCAGTTTTGATTCTGATTTTCATAAATAGTCTCTGTTTGACGAACCGGACTCGATTCATGAGAGGAGAGAGATAATAGTTTAATATTATCATTATATTAGTATTAGAAAATGCTTGAATGACATTATAAGGTTACCTGGTCTGTTTTTGTTAAAAACAGAAAATCGGTTTAACCGGATTTACGGTTTACTGGTGCAGCTTAGCACCAGCACTCTCTGATGAATTTAGCAATGCTAAGGCCTCATTATACATGTTCTATTCTCATAATAAATATGTTACTAGTGTCATTTATGCTAGTAGCTCAGAAAATAATTTTTAGAGATGTTTTTACGAGTGTTCCGGTACACCTAGTTTTAGTAGTTGTACACCAGAGATATTTTAATATTATTTTAATCCACCTCCAAGCCAACCAATCACAACTCACCTTACACCCCCAAGACCTCCAAGGCTGTCTCATTTCATCATTTTGGCCGAAAACAACAAGAGAGAAAAGAGAGAAACTTTCATGAACACTTAATCTTCAAAGCTTGATTTCTTCTAAACTAAAACTCAAATCAAAACTCCGATTTCACCAAAATAATCCTCTCTTCTTCCTCTACATAACCATGTAACTTATCAAGGATGGAAATAAGGTGATATGGCTGTATCCCTCCCATTTCAATTCGGTTTTCAAGGAAAACCATGCAAAACATGTGTTTTCTTGATGTTCTTCCTTAGGAATCATGCTTAACTTAACTTGAGGGCCAAGAAACGTGAATTTCCAGCAAGTCTAAGGTGAGATATCTCTTCCTAACATACTGAGTGAGATTTGGTCAGTTGAGAGTTTTTGGATTTAAAGTTGTTCTTGATGTGATTTAGGAGGAAAAAGTGCTTAAGGACCACCTGAAAGTTTAACCGAATTAGGAGCAGCAAAACCAGGTAGGGATTGACGAATTTAATCTTGATTGATTGTGTTTGAGTTGTGTGATTATGATATTGTTTGGCTGTGCTTGAAATTGATTGTTTGTATGAGTAATTCCTGTTGAAATTTTGGTGAAAATTTGATGAAATTTGATGAAATTAAAGCTATGAATGTGTGTTCTTGTGGCTGCTGGAAAACGAAACCTAGAGCTTAAATTGAGGTTCAATTTGTGTTAAAATCATGTAGAAAATATGGGGTTTTAGTGGCTGGAAATTTATTTTGAATTTTGGTAAAAATCAGTTGCTGAAAAGACTGAAAAACGGGTAAAAACAAAGAAATAATCTGAAGAATTTATGAAGAACACGAAGAACACTTTGAGTGTGGTGAAGAACAATGAAGAACACCTTTTTGATCCATAAAAGGGCAAGGAAGTAAATATTTTGGTGTTTGGGGGGTTATTTTGTAATTTCCAAAAGTTAAGATGGTAAAAGTAGAAATATTAAAAGTTACGGGTGGTAAAAAGTGAATTTTAAACGTTAAAGGTTAAAGTAAAGTTAATTTTCGAAAATTTAATAATAAAATAATAAATAATAATAAAATATTAAATAATAATATTTAATTAAAAATAATATTTTAATAAAAATAATAAAATAATGCGAAAAAGGTTCTTTTCTGTAAAAGCTTTAGAAAGACAACTTTAAGCGCAGAATCTCATAATTACCTTCATAAAATACTTAGGGAGTGGTAAGAACATATTAGTGAGGAAAAGATAAAAGAAAGATAAAAAGTTGAAGAAAAGATAAAAACTAAAGAAAAGTCTGTAAGGTTTTAATAACAGAAAAACAGACAGAAATTAGTGAACGAACTAAGGCAACATAGTTAGTCCTTGAGTTGCGACTAGGGTTAGGTATTATATGAAAAGTTAAACTGTTTCAGTATAGACATAATTAACCTATACTTGGGACAGGCAAACTATTCATACTGAAATTTACATAAACTTTAAATACATACGTTAAGCAGAGAAATCAGAGCAGAGTAGAGAAACACAGAAAACAGAGTAACCAGAGTAAAGTAAAGAGATAAAGAGAAAAAGAGTAATATAGATGCAGATGAAAAGAGTAATCAGAAAAGAGAAAAGAGATACAGAGAACAGAGTAATTAAAATAGAGTAAAGAGATACAGAGAAAAGAGAAACCAGAACAGAGTAAAGAGATATAAAGAGAAGAGTAATATAATAAAGAGCTATATTTATATATATATATATATATATATATATATATATATTAGTTGCTTAATGCAACCCAGAGCTATATTTATATATATATTAGTTGCTTGATGCAACCCAGAGCTATATTTATATATATATATATTAGTTGCTTGATGCAACCTAGAGCTATATTTAATATATATTAGTTGCTTAATGCAACCCAGAGCTTCTGTAGGGAAACTAAGTTACCTACAACTATTTTCCGATTCCCCAGAGCAGAGCAGAGTATATATATATTTTCCTGCAGTAAGCAGAGGCTGTCTCAAATGAGCGGCTATTATTATATGCGCATTTATTTAGGAACGGAAAATCGTATCCGGGAAATCGGGATTACTCGTCACCGGATAAATGTCAGGATTGCGGGCAGCCAACTGACACACGAGGTCATGGCTTGCGCTAGGGCTAGACATGCATCATTCTTGTCTGCGCATCATTCTCTGTTGCATTCCTTTCTGTGTGTGATCTACTTCTTTATGTTTGTCTGCTCGTATGCTATTTCTGTGCTTTATTTTCTTGTATTCTTTTGTTTGTGTTCTGCTTTCTGTTGTCTCTACTTTCTCTTTCTATCTTTATCTTCTGTTTACTGCTTTGCTATATTATGTTATTCGTCTACTAATCGACCCCAAATAAATGAACGTAACTAATAACCCCGACCCTACTAAGAACTCCCCAGTTCTTACCCCTTCTCTCTCCATTTCCCCTTCAGATGAAAGTAAGAGTTCCTTTCCGTAGTTCGCTGACGATTGTACGCAAAAAGGGATTCCACTCTAGGCAGTCTTCTGAGTCTAGGGTGAATATCGTTCTCTGATTATATGTATATACTGTGAGACCAGCCAACGTCTGCACCCCGTTCGTATGCGCACTTTAACCTAAATTCTGTGTACGAGATTCCTATTATGTGGCTACTTCATGAGGTACCAGAGAGACGTCCTGTGGAAAAGTCTGATCGTGCAGAGGAGTAGCAGATGATGTTCTATCTTTTGATGACGTTCCACTTGACTTGAGTTTTGAAGATCTAGAACGTACTTTCCCTCGCTTTAGTAGTTTAGAGGGACTAGGTGAGTATAAAGTCTAGGCTAGCCTAGGTGCCAGCTTAGGGACCTCTTGAACAGGTCAGAACCTGGGATGTTGTATGTATATATATGTATATAGATATTATTTAGCTATATCTAGGGGTGTTCTAACTAACAGTTTATATGCTAATAAAGGCTGAATCACCGAATGTTGTCAACTACTTGTGATGTATTTTTGTGTGGTTGTTTATAACTGTTTTATCTGTTATTACTTGTGAATTGATTATAAATGATTCTGTCTATTAATCCAAACGTTTTAAAAAAAAAATACACCACGCAAATTAACTACGCGTTTAACAACGAATCAAGCTCTTATGATAAATAATAGATAATAATTAGGAAGACAAATTGGTAGCGCTCAGTTTCTGGTATGATCTAGACATATTGAAAATTGGGTCGTTACAGAGCTCGCCAATTTTTACTTTCCATGAATTAGATTTAGTTTAGAGAGAGATTCTCTCTCTCTTTAGGGTTAGGATTTAGATTTAGGATTTTTATTCACTTACAAGATTATCTCTTTTGATCAGGTTCAATACTCCTTTTATTTACTTTTGCAAGCTACTTTATGAATCCTTTCTTGTTACAGATTACTCTTTTATTAATGTTATTTGAGGTATTTCAGTTTAATATCAATTACTCTTATTCAAGCTATTGTTACTTTTACTCTGAAGACATTTTTATTCCAAGTAGATTTATTTTTCTCCTTTTGATCTTGGTTAAGAAATCAGTAACTCAGGAGTTATCCAATTCAACAGCATAATTGATAATTGTTATCTTTGTTAATTGCATTGAACTTCCATAATCCCAATCTTGTCTTAGGAATTAAATAGGATTCGAAGATCAAACCAATTAATCCCTTGACCTTCCTTTATCTTAGTAAAGGTTAACAAAGTGGAATTAGGATTCAATCATCATCATCATTGATAAGGATAGCTAGGATAGGACCTCTAATTTCTCATACCTTGCCAAAAGTTTGCTTTACAGTTATTTATTTATTTTAATTGCCATTTAATTTACTTGTCATCATATTACTCGTCCCTCATTCTTGAAGCCCCAATTTTACAATCTCTATAACCAATAATAAGAACATACTTCCCTGCAGTTCCTTGAGAAGACGACCCGAGGTTAAATACTCGGTTATCAATTTTAAGGGGTTTGTTACTTGTGACAACCAAAACGTTTGTATGAAAGGACTTTTGAAGGTTTAGAAACTATACTTGCAACGAGGATCTATCCGCAAATTTCTAGACCACGGAAAAGTTCCTCTCATCAAGCTGGGCGTGCCACTTGAAGCTTTGGGCGTGCCACGCCAAGCTTTTGAACCAACTCTCAACATGGGCGTGCCACTTGAAGCTCTGGGCGTGGCACGCCAAGCCAACATTCCAGCAAGGGTGATTGAAGAGTTCAACATGGGCGTGCGACTTGATGTCGAAGGCGTGGCATGCCAACCTTAATTGTGACTTGGGCGTGCCACTTGGGTTCTAGGCGTGGCACGCCAAGCTTGAAAGAATGAAGACCAACATGGGCGTGCCACTTGGAGCTCTGGGTGTGGCACGCCAAGTTTGTGAAGCCAAGATCTCAAAGAGGGCGTGCCACTTGGTGTTTTGGGCGTGGCACACCAGGCTTAAGTTTCAGAGGAGTGATTTTGATCCCCACTATGGGCGTGGTACGCGAAGAAGTGGGCGTGGCACGCCGGGGTATATGCCAGCCTGACCTTCTCTCATTAAAATGAAAATATCTTGAGCTACACAATTCCAAATGAGATGATTTCAGTGCCATTAGAAATTAAACATCGAGGGCTTTCCAACCATATATAACAATTTATAATAGACACTGAAATTGAGGAAGATCTTGACCCCGAAAACACAGGGAGCAAAACACATCACTGCAGAGTTACCAGCCTGACCTCTTCATCTTCAAATGAACATAACTTGAGTTGTAAAGGTCTAAAGGATGTGATCTTGGTGGCGTTGGAAAGCTGATATCAAGAGCTTTGCAACAATATATAATACTCTAGGATGAACTTAAAACTAGATGTGAAAAATGCCATTATTTCAGCGTTGCAAAATCTGGGTGTGCCACTTGACATCGAAGGCGTGGCACGCCAGCTTTATTTTCATAATGGACATGCCACTTGCGGTTCTGGGTGTGGCATGCCAGTTCTAATTGCCAGAGAGCATCATTGAAGGCGTGGCACACCAAAGAGTGGGCGTGGCACGCCAGTTTCATAATATATGGGCATGGCACGCCAGAGAGTGGGCATGGCACGCCGGGCTACCTGACAGACTGACCTATTCACTTTCAAATGGGAATAACATGAGCTACAGAGGTCCAAATGAGTTGTTTCCAAAGGTGTTGGAAAGCTAACATCCAGGGCTTTCCAAAAATATATAATACTTTATAGTGGACATTCATTTTAAGGCCCAACCAACTCCATACTTTCAACGATTCAAAGTGGGTCATACTCCAAAGGGCAAAATCAAGTGGGAGTGGCACTTGGAACCACAAGCCAACTTCTCCCTGGAGCCCCCAACCTTCAATCAAGACCACTCTATCTCTCATTCAAGATACAATTGTCAACCAATCAAGGCCACAAGAAGCATCTAGAATAGTTCATTTTCATTTCATTGTAATTTGCTTGTAATTTCATTTAAGTTTGTAATTTAGGGGAGCCTATACAAAGGCTTTAGTTTCATAGAATTAGTTATGGCTGGATTGGGGGAAGTCTTCAGACCCTCTCTATTCACCATCAATTTCTTCTCTTTTCTTTCTTACTTTGTAAATAATTTAGTTATGAATTACTAACTCTTTCTATTAGGAAAGAGAGCTCTATTATTTTTCAATAGATTGATTGTTTTTATTATTCTTCTTCTCTTCATCTCTCTTTGATTTACTAGAAAGAATTTCTTTCTTCATGATAGCATTCAATTATCTTGGAAAAGAGATTGAATTTAATTGGGTTTTATGGGAACCTTGGAAGAGGAAACATAAAACCATGCTTGAGATTCTTTCTCACACTTGAATAGGATTTGGGTTTTGGTGTTTGGATATGGTGACATATAATCCTTCCTTTACTTGAACATAGGAAAGTGTGTGGTATAATTAGGGAACAAGCTTCATCTCTTCTCATGAGCAATTAGACCAAGGAATTGGCTATTGATCAAGATTTGAGAGATTGAGTCACCAAGCGATTAGGGCTCAATCAATCATGATTGCCAAGAGGTCAATGAGTTGCATGATTGAAGATGAGATGAAATCAATTAATCCGGAGAATGCAATATCTCTTGATCCCAATGCTTATTTTATCTTTCTTTCTTTTATTTACTTTATGGTTATTTACATTTTCTGCACTTTACATTTCTAGAATTAGGTTAGAATTGGGGTTCTTAGGTTAATTTTCCTCTTAGATCTAGGTTTAATTTCTTGTTCTCATCTAGTTTTATTTATAGTTTCTTGTTCATACACCTTCATTCTCCTTGTTTGTAGTGTTAATTTCCCTTTTTATACCTCTTTTGACGTTGATGCACCTTTGTTGGATTTGGATTTATTTTAATGCAATTTGATGTTTGATTTTCTTTTATTGTTGGTTTGAGTTGTCATTGTTATTTTCTTGCAATTGGTAGTTGGTAGACTTATTATTCTTGCACTTTTTATGATGCTTTCCTTTTATGCCTTCCAAGTGTTTGACAAAATGGTTGGTTGGATGTTAGAGTAGCTTTTTGAGCATTCTTGGCTTGGAAAGAGAAATTAGGAAATTTTGAGTTATTAATACCCAACTCATGTTGGTGATCTAGAGTTGTTAGTTAATATTGTTTCCATTGACTCTAATCTCTTGCTAATTCAATTAGTATGTTTATTAGGACTTTTGGATTGAGATTAACTAGTCTTATTTGACTTTCTTCAAGTGTTGGGGATGGCATTGTACCTTCTCTCGTTGGAGATGACAAAATAAGATTAGCTCTTGTTAATTATTGTATGATAATTGATGACTAGGATAGAAAGCCTTAATTCTCAACCCTTGCCATGAATGACTCTCTTTGTTACTTGCTTTCTTTAGTTGCTTGCTTTACTTTTGTTGCCTTTTTAATTTCTTATTTTATCAACCCAACCCCCCCATGATACTCAACCAATAATTGAGCACTCGATTATGATTCCTAGGGAGAACGACCTGGGACTAATACTCTATGTTATTTTTATTTGGTTGGACTTGTGACAACCAAAAATTAAACTTTGATTGAGCATCACTTGTCGGTTTGGAACTATAGTTGCAACGAAGTTCTTTCCTCTAACCGAGAAGAAATTCTAAGCCGACGGTTTTTGCTCTTTCAAGTTTTTGGCGCCGTTGCCTGGGAATTGCAATGTGTGCTTGTTATTGGTTATTATATATATGTCAATATTGTGAATAGCTTGATTTTTGCTTTATTTGCTAGTTGTAGAATTTTGTTTCTCTTATTTCTTGTTAGCTTTTGTTTTTGTTTTCTCTTGTCACCATCAATTTTCACTCCTTTGGCTATGAGTTTGGTTCAAATTATGTTGTAGGAAATGGGAACTACAATGATAACAAACATCAAGGATGGAACAATCAAAGATGGGAGGAGTCTCAAGGAATTGATCACTCTTCTTGGCAACAACCTCCTCCGGTTTTTATAGGTATAATCCAACTCCTAATGCATATTGTAACGACCCAATTTTCAATATGTCTAGATCATACCGGAAACTGAGCGCTACCAATTTGTCCTCCTAATTATTATCTATTATTTATCATATGAGCCTGATTCGTTGTTAAAAGCGTAGTTAATTTGCGAGGTATATTTTTTTTTAAACCTTTGGATTAATAGACGGAATCATTCAAAATCAACTCACAACTGATAACAGATAAAACAGTTATAAGCAACCACACATAAATACATCACAAGTAGCTAGCAACATTCAGTGATCCATCCCTTATTAGAGTATAGAACTTTAGTTAGAACACCCCTAGATATAGCTAGATAATAACTATATACGTATACATACATACAACATCCCAGGTCCTGACCTGTTTAAGAGGTCCCTAAGCTGGCACCCAGGCTAGCCTAAACTCTATACTCACCTAGTCCCTCTAAACTACTAAAGCGAGGGAAGGTACATTCTGGGTCTTCAAAACTCAAGTCAGGTGGAACGTCACCAAAAGGTAGAATATCATCTGCTACTCCTCTGCACAATCAGACATTGCCATATGACATCTCTCTAATACCACATCATGTAGCCACACAATAGGAGTCTCGTACACAGGTTTTAAGTTAAAGCTCACGTACAAACAGGGTGCAGACATTGGCTGGTCTCACAGTATATACATATAAACAGATAACGAGATTCACCCTAGACTCAGAAGACTACCTAGAGTGGAATCCTTTTTGCGAACGGTCGTCAGTGAACTACGGAAGGGTACTCATGCTTCCATCTGAAGGAGGAAGGGAGAGAGAAGGGGTAAGAACTGGGGAGTTCTTAGTAGGGCCGGGGTTATTCGTTAAGTTCATTAATTTTATGTTGTTTAGCAAATAAATAGCAGAATAAAAAAAAGCAGTAAATAGAAGATACAGATAAATAGAGATGATAGAGAAAATATATAGCAGAATACAAACAAAAGAATACAAGAAAATAACACGAACACAGACACAGAGAATAGAATACAAACAAAGAAAGCATACATTCATGCAACAATCATAATAGAGAAAATGCACAACCAAGTATGATGCATGTCTGTCCTATGCAGGCCATGAGCTCACGTGTCGGTTTACACCCTGCAGCCCAACATTACCTAGGAACTAGTCCTAGATATGGCTTATTTTCTGTAGGTGAACTTCGGCCTATAGAAATAGCACTCCCGTAAGTGAACTTCGGCTTACAGGAATAGTCTAAACACAACACAACAACTTTCTGTAGGTGAACTTCGGCCGACAGAAATAACACCTCTGTAAGTGAACTTCGGCTTACAAAAATGGTGCCCCTGTAAGTGAACTTCGGCTTACAGGAATAATATAAACACAACACAACAACTTTTTGTAGGTGAACTTCGGCCTACAGAAGTAACACCCTGAGCTACACATTTGATATTCACTGTAGGTGAACCTCGGCCTACAGGAATAACAATTTATTGTAGGTGAACTTGGGCCTACAGGACCTCTAGGGCCAACAGAAAAGCAGCAGTTGAATATAAAATAGAATATCATGCCACAAGGCTTAACACTTTATTTTTACACTCTTTTCCTCTATTCTCTTTGTTATATTACTATTTTCCCTTTGTCTCTTTGCTCTGCTCTGGTTACTCTTTTCTCTGTATCTCCATTACTCTTTTTTCTTTATCTCTTTACTTTACTCTGGTTTCTCTGCTTAACGTATGTATTTAAAGCTTATGTAAATTTTGGTATGAATAGTTATCCTCTCCCAAGTATAGGTTCATTAAGTCTATACTAAAACAGTTTATGTAACAACCCTGATTTTCGAGTACATGAGGTCTTTTCTGAAAGTACGGATTTCTCCAGAAGATCAGTAAAGGGAACACCTCTATTATATCATCAAGCATCTAAATCCTCATTATCATTATGTCATCCTTAAGCTAGAACCTCCTCTGAGGCAAGCTCGATAATGCAATCGCGAAGAACCTAGTTTTTTAACCGTATTGGTTGGCAGTTTTGATTCTGATTTTCGTAAATAGTCTCTGTTTGATGAACCGTACTCGATTCATGAGAGTAGAGAGATAATAGTATAATATTATCATTATATTAGTATTATAAAATGCTTGAATGATATTATAAGGTTACCTGGTCTGTTTTTGTTAAAAACAGAAAATTGGTTTAACTGGGTTTACGGTTTACTGGTGCAGCTTAGCACCAGCACTCTCTGATGACTTTAGCAATGCTAAGGCCTCATTATTCATGTTTTATTCTCAGAATAAATATGTTACTAGTGTCATTTATGCTAGTAGCTCAGAAAATAATTTTTAGAGATGTTTTTACGAGTGTTCCGATACACCTAGTTTTAGTAGCTGTACACGAGAGATATTTTAATATTATTTTAATCCACCTCCAAGCCAACCAATCACAACTCACCTTACACCCCCAAGACCTCCAAGGCTGTCTCATTTCATCATTTTGGCCGAAAATAACAAGAGAGAAAAGAGAGAAACTTTCATGAACACTTAATCTTCAAAGCTTGATTTCTTCTGAACTAAAACTCAAATAAAAATTCTGATTTCACCAAAATGATCCTCTCTTCTTCCTCTACATAACCATGTAACTTATCATGGATGAAAATTAGGTGAGATGTGTGTTCCTTTCCCCTTTCAATTCAGTTTTCAAGGAAACATGCTTAAACAAGTGTTTTCTTGATGTTCTTCCTTAGATCTCTTGCTTAGCTTGACTTGTGGGCCAAAGATCTTTTATTTCCTGCACGTTTAAGGTGAGGATAACCTTCCTAAGATGATGATGAAGTTCGTTTAGTTAATGGTTTAGAGTTTTAAAGTTGTTCTTGATGTGTTTTAGGAGGAAAAAGTGCTTTAAGAACACTTCAAAGAGTAACCGGATTTGGAGCAGCAAATCAAGGTAGGGTGTCACGAAATTAATCTTGAATATTTGTGTTTGAGTTTGGTGAATGTTGTATGATTTGGCTGTGCTAAAAATTGGTTGCATATATGATTGATTCTTGTTGAAAATTTGGTGAAATTTTGATGAAATTTGATGAAATTCAAGCTATGAATGTGTGTTCTTGTGGCTGCTGGAAAACAAAACCCTAGGCCCTAAATTGGGGTTCAATTTGTGTTAAAATCATGTAGAAAAGATGGGGTTTTAGTGGCTGGGAATTTATTTTGAATTTTGGTAAAAATCGGTTGCTAAAAAGATTGAAAAACGGGTAAAAACAGAGAAAGAATTTGAAGAATATACGAAGAACATGAAGAACACTTTGAGTGTGGTAAAGAACATTGAAGAACACCTTTTAGATGTTAGAAAGGACAAGGAAGTAAATATTTTGGTGTTTGAGGGGTTATTTTGTAATTTCTGAAAGTTAGGGTGGTTAAAGTAGAAATATTAAAGGTTACCGGGGTAAAAAGTTAATTTTAAAGGTTAAAAGGAAAAGGCAAGGTAATTTTAAAAAATTTAATAATAATAAAATATTAAATAATAATATTTAATTAAAAATAATTTCTTAATAAAAATAATAAAATAATGCGAAAAAGGCAGTTTTCTGTAAAAGCTTTAGAAAGACAACTTTAAGTGCAGAATCTCATAATTACCTTCATAAAACACTTAGGGAGTGGTAATAACATGTTAGTGAGGCAAAGATAAATAGAAGATAAAAACTTAAAGAAAAGACAAAAACCAAACAAAAAGTCTGTAAAATTTTAACGACAGAAAAACAGACAGAGACTAGTGAACGAACTAGGGCAACTTAGTTAGTACTTGAGTTGCGACTAGGGTTAGGTATAATATGAAAAGTTAAACTGTTTCCGTATAGACTTAATGAACCTATACTTGGGACAGACAAACTATTCATACCGAAATTTACATAAGCTTTAAATACATACGTTAAGCAGAGAAATCAGAGCAGAGTAGAGAAACACATAAAACAGAGTAACCAGAGTAAAGTAAAGAGATAAAGAGAAAAAGAGTAATATAGATACAGATGAAAAGAGTAATCAGAGAAGAGAAAAGAGATACAGAGAACAGAGTAATTAAAACAGAGTAAAGAGATACAGAGAAAAGAGAAACTAGAACAGAGTAAAGAGATATAAAGAGAAGAGTAATATAATAAAGAGATATTTATATATATTAGTTGCTTCATGCAACCCAGAGCTATATTTATATATATATTAGTTGCTTGATGCAACCCAGAGCTATATTCAATATATATTAGTTGCTTAATGCAACCCAGAGCCTCTGTAGGGAAACTAAGTTACCTACAGCCATTTTTCGCTTCCCCAGAGCAGAGCAGAGTATATATATATTTTCCTGCAGTAAGCAGAGGCTGTCCCACATGAGCGGCTATTATTATATGCGCATTTATTTAGCAACGAAAAATCGTATCCGGAAAATCGGGATTACTCGTGACCGGATAAATGTCGGGATTGCGGGCAGCCAACTGACACATGAGCTCATGGCCTGCGCTAGGGCTAGACATGCATCATTCTTGTCTGTGCATCATTCTCTGTTGCATTCCTTTCTGTGTGTGATCTACTTCTTTATGTTTGTCTGCTTGTATGTTATTTCTGTGTTTTATTTTCTTGTAGTCTTTTGTTTGTATTCTGCTTTCTGTTGTGTCTACTTTCTCTTTCTATCTTTATCTTCTGTTTACTGCTTCGCTATATTATGTTATTCATCTACTAATTGATCCCAAATAAATGAATGTAACTAATAACCCCGGCCCTACTAAGAACTCTCCAGTTCTTACCCCTTCTCTCTCCCTTCTCCCTTCAGATGGAAGTAAGAGTACCTTACCATAGTTCGCTGATGACCACTCGCAAGAAGAGGATTCTGCTCTAGATAGTCTTCTGAGTCTAGGGTGAATATCGTTCTCTGTTTATATGTATATACTGTGAGACCAGCCAACGTTTGCACCCCGTTCATATGCGCACTTTAACCTAAATCCTGTGTACGAGATTCCTGTTGTGTGGCTACTTCATGAGGTACCAGAGAGACGTCCTGTAGAAAAGTCTGATCGTGCAGAGGAGTAGCAGATGATGTTCTATCTTTTGATGACGTTTCACCTGACTTGAGTTGTGAAGACTTAGAACATACTTTCCCTCGCTTTAGTAGTTTAGAGGGACTAGGTGAGTATAGAATCTAGGCTAGCCTAGGTGCCAGCTTAGAGACCTCTTGAACAGGTAAGGACATCTTGTATGTATGTATATGTATATAGTTATTATCTAGCTATATCTAGGGTTGTTCTAACTAAAAGTCTATACTTAAATAAAAGTTGGATCACTGAATGCTGTTGACTGCTTGTGATGTATTTATGTGTGGTTGTTTATAACTATTTTATCTGTTATCAGTTGTGAATTGATTATGAATGATTCCGTCTATTAATCCAAACATTTTAAAAAAAAAAAAATACCCCGCAAATTAACTACGTTCTTAACAACGAATCAGGCTCATAAGATAAATAATAGATAATAATTAGAAAGATAAATTGGTAGTGCTCAGTTTCTGGTATGATCTAGACATTTTGAAAATTAGGTCGTTACAATTTGGTATCAGAGCAGTTTGTTCCCAATAGAGCCTGGGGAGTGGACTGACTATGCTTCATTGCATACTCTGTTGTGTGTCTCATGCGTATAGGATATCCCAGTGATATGTGTTGCATGATTGTTTCTGTGTTTTCATTTTGGGAATGTTCACACTTGACTTGAAGTGTTAAGACTGATCACCTTAAAAATTATTGTTTGGTGTCAACAGGACTACAATGGGTTCACAGAGACGAGGTATACGGGAAGGAATTCCTAATGTTAACTACGAGAGGGAACAGGAAACGTTTATGGCTATCATGAACAACGTGGCTGAAGTAGTGCGTGAAGCTGCTATAGCAGTGGCTAGGGTTGTTGAACGTCTCGGAGTGAGAAATGGGAACAAGAATGAATACGGAGAAGATAATGGGAATGATGAGAACAACTTAGGGCATCCTGAAAGACCTATGACCATTGCGACCTTTTGATGATTGAAAATTGTTGTGGGTAAGGAATTTCACAAGATATTTACATTGCAAGTATAGCTCCAACCCAACAAACAACTCTCGCATCAAATTAAATTTTAGGTTGTCACGATTAACAATCCTCAATGAAAATTAACCGGAGTATTAAGACTCCGGGTCGTCTCACAAGGAATTGCAATGAAGTGTATGATTATTGGCTATGGGGATCAAGGGGTTTTTGGGATAAGAGACATGGAATGTAAATAGCAATGAAAATAAACTAACAACTAAAAAGTCTTGGCAAGGTTAGGTGGTCAAGGATCTCTATCCTTATCACTAACCACAACATGAGAATTAGCAAAGACCAACCCCACTAAGTTAACCCCTAACTAATAGTAGAGGAAAGTCAAGTGAGCTATGTCAATCCAAGTCCATAAGTCCTAGTTCTACACCTAATCAATTGGTGAGATCTAGCGTTAATGGCTCCCAACCATCAATCACTTGGACATTAGTAACTCAAGAGTTCCTAAGTTACCTTCCCAAGCCAAGAGCACAAAAATCTACACTAGAATCCAACCAAGCATTTCATCAAACACTTGAAAGGCATAAAAAGAAAGCATGGTAAATATGCAAGAATGATAAAAGCTAACAACTACCAATTGCAAGAAAAGTAAATTCACAACTCAAATCAACAATTAAAAGAACATCAAATATTAAATTGCATTAAGAGGAGATCCAAATCCAACAAGTATTCATCAATATAAAAGAGAGTAAAAAGGGAAATTAACAAGAGAGAGCAAGAGAGTTACACTACTAGAGCATGAAAATGTAGAAGAAACAAGATGAAAGCCAGGAATTAAACATGGATCTATGAGAGATTAACCTAAACCTAACCTAATTCTAGAGAGAAGAGGGAGCTTCTCTCTCAAGAAACTAACCTACATGATGCTATACTACCAAAAAATTGCTCTCCCCCCTTGCTTGGACTTCAATTCTGCATGAAATATACTCAGAAACCAGTTGGATTTGGGCTTGGGCAGCTCAGAAATTGCCCCCAGCGTTTTGCCATTAAGTGGGCCAAGTACGAGTATTGGCGCGTGCGCGCCATGTGTGCGTGCGCGTCGATTGGCAAATCCCCATCCGGGCGGAAGCGGCATGTACGCGTGCACGTTCTTGCGAGAGACCACTTTTGCGCGTGCGCGCCTTGTACGCGTGCGCGTCCATTGGTTCCTTCCAAATCTTTGTTTCCTCATGCATTCTCCTCATTTCTTCCATCCGATAATTGCCTAATGAACTTGAAATTACTTAACAAACACATCAAGGCATCGAATGGAATTAAGGTGGGTTAGAATCACCAATTTAAGGCCTAAAAAGCATGTTTTTACAATTAAATATAATTTAAGGAAGAATTACAAAACCATGCTGTTTTATTGAATAAATGTGGGAAAAGGTGGATAAATCCCCCAAAATAAGCACAAGATAAACCACAAAATTGGGGTTTATCAAATCTCCCCACACTTAAACTAAGCATGCCCTCATGCTAAAACCAAGAAAGAAGCAAAGGGACATCACATTTATTCAATGCAGACTTAACTAAATGCAATCTATCTATATGCAAGTCATCTACATGAATGCAATGGCTCAGTCAAAACAAGTCAATTTCCAAGAGTACACATGTAAGCACAAGGGCTAAGGTATTAGCAACCAAGCAAACCACAATTGGATTGAATCATTGAAAAAGTTCACAAACTTGCAAGAAAATATGATCATGGGTGGAAACATGTAATTGAGCGATTGAACCCTCACCGGATGTGTATCCGCTCTAGGCACTCAAGTGTATAGGGTTGTTTCACTCAATTCTCCCCTAATCATGCTTTCCAAGATTTGTTTTTCATCTAACAATCAACAATTACCTTATGCATGCATACAAATATCATGAGGACTTTTCCATAGGTTGTAATGGGGCTAGGGGCAAGGTAGGATGCATATGGTCAAGTGAGCTAGAAATTTGAATCTTTGATTAACTTAAACTTCCCACCTAACCTATGACAACCTATACTTTATAAACAAACCTAACTACCCATTCTTCACTTTTCACATACTCATGCATTCTCTTTTGATTACCACACACATGCATTGACTTTTATTAAACCTTGACTTTGGGATATTTTTGTCCCTTTTTTTATTGCTTTTCTTTTTTTTTTCTATATATTTTCTTTTTTTTTTCTTTATATATATATATATATATATTTTTTTTCTCATTTTTTTTCTTTTCAAACTAAAATGTATACAAGAACATCAATGCATATGGTTTACACATAATTAATACATGAGTATGTACCCAATTCCCATAATTTTTCATCAAAAACGTAAACACACTTTTATCTCTACCCAATGTTCCCAACTCTCCCAAAATCAAATAATGAACACTCTCACTAGCCTAAGCTAATCAAAGATCCAAATTAAGGACATTTATTGTTTTTCACTTAAGGCTTGTAATGTGCTACAATTAAGAACAAATGGGTTAAGCATAGGCTCAAAATTGGCTAACAATGGAAGATAAAAGGTAAGCTATTTGGGTAAGTGAGCTAATTAAAACGATGGCCTCAATCATATAAATGCATGTAAACACAAAGTAACGGACATAAAGAATCAAACAAATCAAGAATTACAATCATAGGAAGAGAATAATTCACACAAGAATGAAAATAAGTGGTTATGTATGATGTAACCACACAATTAGGCTCAAATCTCACATGCTTGTGTTCTTAGCTCAAAAATCATGTTCCACAAAGTATATAATTCAAGCAAGTTCTAAAATTTTTTTTTTCAATCAATTGGGGTGCCCTATAGATAAAATCCTTGGAAAATATCATGATTTTGACTAAGCTTAATATATACATATGCAAAATAATAAAATGCAACTAAAAATCCTAAAATGAAATGCAAAAGTGTTGAGATTAGAAACTTGTTACCCAAAAACGCCGAGTGGTCGGACGACCAATCTCCCCACACTTAAAAGTTTGCACCGTCCTCGGTGCACTCAAAGATGAGCAAGGGAGTACGGCGACTTTCCTAGTTGCTACCTTCAGCTGGTAGGTCAACCGATGCTGCGTGTTCTTCCTCCCGCTTCCATTTTTGCTTATGGTGCATCAATCATGAAAAACAAAATAAACACCATAAGATGAGAAGATACAAAAGCTAGGAAGCATGAATTGTTGGAATGCGGTAAATCACTAGAATTAAGTGAGTGAATTCGTGTGACATTAATGAAAAATAAGTTGTGGGTCCTAACTTGCATGCGGTTTAGAACTCGCACCCTAGTATTTAAAAATCATGTCACAATTATACAAAGGAAAACATGCACTTCACTCATTCTAGTGTGCTTGAGATACTTTAAAAGACTTGTAGGCTAAAACAATCCAACAAGTAGTGAAGAAGCATAAAAGCATTCAAGCAAAAATCAAGTAATTGTGAAATTGGATAATGCATGGACATTGATTGATG
Source organism: Arachis ipaensis (assembly GCF_059453495.1). NCBI lineage: Eukaryota > Viridiplantae > Streptophyta > Magnoliopsida > Fabales > Fabaceae > Arachis > Arachis ipaensis. The sequence goes on from NC_142440.1 coordinate 82,477,051, forward strand.
TGTAAGTGGACTTAATGAACATAATGGTATATGAAACTTACACAACAATCAATGACACGTATTGAAGTTGTTGCAACACCTAAGTGACATAGAGGTGGAACACATGGATGCTATGGAACTTAGGAAAAAGAAGATAGAAGTGGAAATCAATCACATAGCAAGCATGGCCCACAAAGCTTAAAAAGCTCAAAAATATGTCGCTAGGTAAGCTTTCGATCCAATTTCACAATTCTACAATCAATGCATGAAATAAGTAATGTGAACAAGGGTAGACCATAAACAAGCATCACCTAAAAAAAATGCAATGATAATATACAATTGCCTAACAATGGATGATGAATGCATGGTGGCCAAAACATGCAATTCAAAAGAGTTAAGAAGCTTAAAGGCAATGTCACATGTACTTGGTATTCAAAAGCATTAAACATGAAAAGTTCCAAACCAAGTAATCAAATATAACCTCAACAAAGAAATCCAACAATGACAATTAACAACAATGATGTTAAACTAACATCCTAACAATAAGCAGCAGTAAATAATAAACAAGATTAGTAATCCAACACTTATAATGGAAAACAAAAATTAAACTAACTAACTAACTAAAATAAATGGTGTTACATGATGTTTGGTAGTGTTGGATGATGTTTGAAGGGTGGAAAGAAAATAAGAGAAGAGAAAAGAAGGAAAGAAATGGAAAGAGGAGAAGAAAAGAAGGTGAGTGAAACAGGGCAATCCACGCGTGCGCGTCATGTGCGCGTAAGCGTGGATGGATGAAATGGAAGCGACGCGGACGTGTACGGCACGTCTGCGCATCGGTGGGTTATTTCGATAGTGGCGTGTCCGCGCAAGGTACGCGTGCGCGTGCCTTTGGGCGCAAGGTTGGCACACTCTAGGCACAACTCTCGGGAAAATGTATGGAGGGGTGGGAAAACTCAATCCACGCGTACGCGTACATGGCGCATCCGCGTGGATGGTCGAAAATGCTTGAGGCGCGCGTACGCGCCAGGTGCGCGCGCGCGCGGGTTGGTGCTTTATTTTTCAAAAATTTTTTCTATGTTTTCGCACCAAACCAAGCATTCCAAACCTCCAAACGACTACCAAAACATCATAAAACCTTATTTAACCTACTAGACTCCCAAATAAACACAACTAAGCAATTCAAAACAAGAATTAAACCTATTTTACCAAAATTTACAAAGAGAAAAAGGGAAAGAGTTTACCATGGTGGGTTGTCTCCCACCTAGAACTTTTGTTTATTGTCCTTAAGTTGGACTTATGGGGAGCTCTTCATCAAGGTGGCTTGTGCTTGAATCCATCCTTGAACATCCACCAATGCTTGGACTTCCATTGTGCTTCATCATTCAAAGTTAATAACTCCAAGCTTTGATGGAGTTCTTCACAAACCGTAGGCTCCCAAAGTTGATCTTCCTTGTACGATCCGGGATCCCACACTTTGTTTTCACACCCGTCCTTGAGTTGATCATGGTGATTTCCTCCAGGTGGCAAGAGAGATAAATTCTCATGAATGCACCAAACTATTCTCCTAGACCCATCCAATTGAGCACTAGTCCAACCCTTGCTCTTTGAAGCTTCAACCATAATGAGCCTAGACTTACAACGCCAACCACAAAACATTTTTCTTTTACGCTTCATCCCACAAAGCTCCCTAAGTTGGCCATTCGTTTCAAGAAAACCATATTCAAGTGGGATAATAAAGATAATAGAAATGAGTTTCACCCACTCAAATGAAGGTATAGATGGCAATCTAGGCAAAGGTGATTCCAAGGGTCTTGACAAGGCGTATTCAATTCCCATCCTCCTTTTTCTAAGGACTTCCACCTCTTCACAAGATCTCTTAATTTCAATCCTTTGTTCAACAATTTTATCTAAACATTTTCCCTTACTCAAATCACAAATAGGAGGACAAGAGAGATTTACCTCCACATTGCTTTCCATCTCCTTGGGAGAAAGTTCTTCATGCTCAAAGGATTCTTCACCACTAAGACTTGATGCTTGATCTTCATCACCAAGGGGACTTAATTCTTGCTCTATCCCATCCAATTCTTCACAAGAGATATGCCTTGGAGGTTGTGCACATTCCTCCTTAGCATCAAGTTCAATAATTTTGGAGTGGTTTCCTTCAATCTTAGACTCCCAAGGTGGTTTCGCATCTCCTAAGTTTTCAACCACTTCTTCCTCTTGTTCAATAATCTCTACCTCCTCCTCTTGTTGTGTTTCTTGCTTTAACTCCTCTTCTTCACCTTGGAGCTTCAAGTTCACTCCCTCACTAAGCTCCTTTGTTGCTTCTCCACATTCCACAATGGAAGTGCCTTGATCGCATAGGCTTAAGCGGGATGAGACTATGTCGCCAATGGCTTCTACCATGATAGCCATTTTTGCTCCTAACTCCTCAAATTTATTTTCATCCTCCTCGTGTTGCTTTAAGAGATGAGATTCAAGATCTCTCAATTCTAGCATGAGGGCTTCATCGGGAGATGATGGTGGTAGAGAGGGTTCATTGTTTGAGGGAAGGGTATTGTAGTTGGAAGGTGGTTCTTCTTGGTAGGGTTGTGGTGGTTCAATATTTCCCATTCTTTCCATTTGTTGCACAAAACACTCCATGGTTGCTTGAAATTGATCCAATGTATCCTTGAAACGATCCCTTGACTCTTGTTCTTCTTGGATATCATGAGTAGGATCATATGACTCTTGGATTGAAGGACATGAGTATTCTTCCATGGGAGGTTGTGGTGGAAAGTGGTATTCATCTTGTGGTTGGAAATTTTCATACATTGGAGGTGGTTCATCTTGAAAATGTTGATGTTGGAATGGTGGTGGCTCTATGTGTGGCTCATATGGCTCATATGATTGTTGGTGTGGTGGGTATGGATTAGGGTCATATGAAGATGGTTGGTGAAAGGTGGCTTGTGAGTATGGTTGATGGTTATGTTGGGGATATGGCTCATAGGTGTATGGTGGTGGTTCTTGGAAGTCACAAGGGGATTCACCATAACCATTGGATTGGTATGCATCTTAGAATAGCTCTTCTTCATAGTGCATTGGTGGAGGTTGTTGCCAAGAGGATTGATCATATGTATATGGCTCCTCCCACCTTTGATTGTCCCATCCTCGATACACATCCTCATTGAAGTTTCCATTTCCTACAACATAGTTGTAATCACACTCATAGCCAAAGTGAGAATTCATATTGAAAAGTGAAAATAAGAAACAAAAGCTAACAAGAAATAATGAAACAAAGTCCTAAAACCAGCAAAAACTAACAAGCAATCCAAAAATCAAGCTATTCACAATATTCACATATATACAATAACCAATAACATAACACCATTGCAACTCCCCGGCAACGGCGCCATTAATTTGATGATTGAAAATTGTTGTGGGTAAGGAATTTCACAAGATATTTACATTGCAAGTATAGCTCCAACCTAACAAACAACTCTCGCATCAAATTAAATTTTAGGTTGTCACGATTAACAATCCCCAATGAAAATTAACCGGAGTATTAAGACTCCGGGTCGTCTCACAAGGAATTGCAATGAAGTGTATGATTATTGGCTATGGGGATCAAGGGGGTTTTTGGGATAAGAGACATGGAATGTAAATAGCAATAAAAATAAACTAACAACTAAAAAGTCTTGGCAAGGTTAGGTGGTCAAGGATCTCTATCCTTATCACTAACCACAACATGAGAATTGGCAAGGACCAACCCCACTAAGTTAACCCCTAACTAATAGTAGAGGAAAGTCAAGTGAGCTATGTCAATCCAAGTCCATAAGTCCTAGTTCTACACCTAATCAATTGGTGAGATCTAGCATTAATGGCTCCCAATCATCATTCACTTGGACATTAGTAACTCAAGAGTTCCTAAGTTACCTTCCCAAGCCAAGAGCACAAAAATCTACACTAGAATCCAACCAAGCATTTCATCAAACACTTGAAAGGCATAAGAAGAAAGCATGGTAAATATGCAAGAATGATAAAAGCTAACAACTACCAATTGCAAGAAAAGTAAATTCACAACTCAAATCAACAATTAAAAGAACATCAAATATTAAATTGCATTAAGAAGAGATCCAAATCCAACAAGTATTCATCAATATAAAAGAGAGTAAAAAGGGAAATTAACAAGAGAGAGCAAGAGAGTTACACTACTAGAGCATGAAAATGTAGAAGAAACAAGATGAAAGCCAGGAATTAAACATGGATCTATGAGAGATTAACCTAAACCTAACCTAATTCTAGAGAGAAGAGGGAGCTTCTCTCTCTAGAAACTAACCTACATGATGCTATACTACCAAAAAATTGCTCTCCCCCCTTGCTTGGACTTCAATTCTGCATGAAATATACTCAGAAACCAGTTGGATTTGGGCTTGGGCATCTCAGAAATTGCCCCCAGCGTTTTGCCATTAAGTGGGCCAAGTACGAGTATTGGCGCGTGCGCGCCATGTATGCGTGCACGTCGATTGGCAAATCCCCATCCGCGCGGAAGCGGCATGTACGCGTCCGCGTTCTTGCGAGAGACCACTTTTGCGTGTGCGCGCCTTGTACGCGTGCGGGTCCATTGGTTCCTTCCAAATCTTTGTTTCCTCATGCATTCTCCTCATTTCTTCCATCCGATAATTGCCTAATGAACCTGAAATTACTTAACAAACACATCAAGGCATCGAATGGAATTAAGGTGGGTTAGAATCCCCAATTTAAGGCCTAAAAAGCATGTTTTTACAATTAAGCATAATTTAAGGGAGAATTACAAAACCATGCTGTTTTATTGAATAAATGTGGGAAAAGGTGGATAAATCCCCCAAAATAAGCGCAAGATAAACCACAAAATTGGGGTTTATCACCTTTCTGAAGGTTAATCTGCCTAAGTTCAAGGGTACACTCGTTGTGACTGACGCTGATAACTGGTTTCGAGGTATTGAACGATCACTGAGAGCGCAGCATGTTTTGGAAGGACAACACGTGGAGTTTGCTACTTATATGCTCGAGGGAGAAGCTGAGTACTGGTGGCAGGGGATATAGTGACTGCTACAACAGAATGAGAATGACATTCCTTGGGATATCTTTAGGGACGAATTTTATAAAAAGTATTTTCCGGGAGCAGCACGTGATGCTAAGGAGATGGAGCTTATGCAGTTGAAACAAGAGGAGGATTCACAAAGAGACTTTGTTCAAAATTTAGCCCCTCAAGGTCGCAACTTTAAAGCCATTGGTAAATTCTAGCGTTGGAATGGAAACAACCGAGATGTCAGCCTTCTAACTCGCAATAATGGTAGTGACAGTAACCGTGACATTGAACAAGGACATGAGAGTCAACCTCACCAAGCTCAAAGTGGTGTAGTATGCCCAACTTGTGGAAAGCATCATGGTAGTAGGCTTTGCCGGTTCAGAGCAGGTTTATGTTACTACTGTAATAAGGAAGGACATCGGGCAAGAGACTATCGAAAAAGAATGGTAGATGAGTCCGCTGGCAATACTATAAAGTTTGGATTTATCGCTCGAGTTAAAGTAAGGCAAGGCAATGGTAAACGAGCTCATCAGGCTTACATAAACCCTGCATGTAAGCAATACGAAAAAGAGCATAGTAACAGGTCTTGCCAGTTTGGATCACCTAACTGCTATGCTTGTGGAGAACTTGGACACATTGCCAAGGATTGTCCAAAGGGATTTACTCGAAATCCAGTCAGAACCCAACAACAAGGACGAGTGTTTACTATCACTATTGACGGGTGCATCGCATTCTTTATTTCTCTAACTATTTTTCACGAGTTAGGATTATATTTCTTTAAATTGAATTTTTACTTGTTTGTCCATACACCTGCATCCCAAAATGCTTTGACCAGTTTAGTGTGCCTACAAGTACCATTTCTGTCCCACACCTTATATCTGAATTCTGTAAGAGTTACCTTAGGCGGGAGTGATTGTGAGGGGTATGTTCTGTTAGCGGCTAGCTTGAATGATAGTGAATTAAGCTTAGAACGAATCCGAATGGTGAAGGAATTTCCTGATATTTTCTTGGACGACATACCTGAGTTTCCTCCTCAGCAAGAGATAGAATTCAGCATTGATCTAGTACCTGGAACTGGACTGATTTCTATAGCACCACACCGGATGTCACCATTGCTTGCAGAGCTGAAGAAGTTGTGAGACAGGATCGTAGTGGCCTATAGAGGTACAAGAATAGAATTTGTGTGCCTAACTCTGGAGAATTGCAACAAAAGATTCTTGCTGAAGCTCACCAAAGTAGACTTTCTATGCATCCTGGGTGACAAAGATGTATCAAGATTTGAAACAAATGTTCTGGTGGCCGGGCTTAAAGAAAGAAGTAGCTGATTATGTCTCAAAATGTTTAACCTGCCAGAAGGTGAAGGTGGAACATCAGAAGCCGTCAGGAACCCTGCAACCCTTAGAAATACCACAATGGAAATGGAAGCAGATTACTATGGATTTTATCACGAGATTGCCAAGAACCTCAACAGGACGTAATGCCATTTGGGTGATTGTGGACAGGTTGCCAAAGTCGGCGTGCTTCTTTTCGATTCGAGTTGACTATACATTAGAAAGGCTGGAATGAATATATATATTCAAGAAATTGTACGACTACACAAGATACCTTCGTAAATTGTCTCAGATCGAGTTTCGAGGTTTACTACTAGATTTTGGGGAGCTTTTCAGAAAGCGTTGGAAACAGAATTGTACACGAGTATAACATACCATCCTCAGATAGACGGACAATCAGAGCAGATAATCCAGACGTTAGAAGACATGTTACGATCATGTATGATAGACAACCAAAGCAGCTGGGATAAGTATTTGTTGTTGGTCGAATTTGTCTACAACAACAGTTGCCAATAAAGTATCGGGATGGCACCATATGAAGCTCTCTACGAAAGAAGTTGTCAGACACCATTGTGTTGGAATGACTATGGAGAAGCTAGTGTCTTAGGTCCAAACTTAGTATAAGAAACTACTGAGAAGATAAAGGAGATTCGTTGGAAGATCTAGACAGCACAAAGCTGTCAAAAGAGCTATGCTGATAATAAATGTAGACCCTTAGAGTTTAGTGACGGAAACCGTGCCTTTCTAGAAGTAACTTCGACTACTCGAATAGGTAGAGCCCTTAAGACTAAAAAGCTTAACCCACGATACATAGAACCTTTCCAAATACTTAAAAGAGTCAGTCTAGTAGCTTATCAAATAGTCCTTCCTCCTTATTTATCAAACCTTCATGATGTTCTTCAAGTCTCGCAACTTAAGAAATATATTCCCGACAAGAGCCACATTTTACAACCAAAGACAGTACAGTTACGAAATGATTTGACATATCAAGCATCACCAGTTCAGATAGTAGAAAGAAGTGATAAGCAGCTAAGAGGCAAAGTTGTTCGCTTAGTCAAAGTAGCTTGGGAACCAAGAGGAGAAGAAGAGCACACTTGGGAACTGGAAGATAAGATGAAAGCTAATTACCCGCATCTATTCCTAGGTAACTGAAATTTTGAGGGCAAAATTTTCTTTTAGGAGGGTAGAATGTAACAACCCTGATTTTCGAGTACATGAGGTCTTTTATGAAAGTACGGATTTCTCCGGAAGATCAGTAAAGGGAACACCTCTATTATATCATCAAGTATCTCAATCCTCATTATCATTATGTCATCCTTAAGCTAGAACCTCCTCTGAGGCAAGCTCGATAATGCAATCGCGAAGAACCTAGTTTTTTAACCGTATCGGTTGGCAGTTTTGATTCTAATTTTCGTAAATAGTCTCTGTTTGACGAACCGGACTCGATTCATGAGAGTAGAGAGATAATAGTATAATATTATCATTATATTAGTATTAGAAAATGCTTGAATGATATTATAAGGTTACCTAGTCTATTTTTGTTAAAAACAGAAAATTAGTTAAACCGTGTTTACGGTTTACTGGTGCAGCTTAGCACCAGTACTCTCTGATGAATTTAGCAATGCTAAGGCCTCATTATTCATGTTTTATTCTCATAATAAATATGATACTAGTGTCATTTATGCTAGTAGCTCAGAAAATAATTTTTAGAGATGTTTTTACGAGTGTTCCGATACACTTAGTTTTAGTAGTTGTACACCAGAGATATTTTAATATTATTTTAATCCACCTCCAAGCCAAACAATCACAACTCACCTTACACCCCCAAGACCTCCAAGGCTGTCTCATTTCATCATTTTGGCCGAAAATAACAAGAGAGAAAAGAGAGAAACTTTCATGAACACTTAATCTTCAAAGCTTGATTTCTTCTGAACTAAAACTCAAATCAAAATTCCGATTTCACCAATTCCAATTTCACTTGGTTCCTTTGGTTAGATCTGAATTCAATTTCAATTCTACATTGTTCTAGTTTGTAGATCTCACTCTTCTACTCTCAATTTAGTATTCTTGTTACGTTAGCATTGTAGATCTTGGATTTGGATCTTGTTACTTGTAACAACCCTAATTTTTGAGTACGTGAGATATTTTCTGAATACACGGATTTCTCCGAAAGATCAGTAAAGGGAATACCTCTTTTGTATCATCAAGCATCTCAATCCTCATTGTCATTATATTATCTTTAACTCAGGACCTTAGTTGAGACAAGCTCGATAACGCGGTCACGAAGAACCTAGTTTTTGAACCGTATCGGTTAGGGGTTTTGATTCGGTTTTTCGTAAATAGTCTCAGTTTGACAAACTGGACTCGATTTATGAGAGGATAGAGATAATAGTATAATATTATCATTATATTAGTATTAGAAAATGCTTGAATGATATTATAAGGTTACCTGGTCTGTTTTAGTTAAAAACAGAAAATCGGTTTAACCGTGTTTACGGTTTACTGGTGCAGCTTAGCACCAGCACTCTCTGATGACTTTAGCAATGCTAAGGCCTCATTATACATGTTCTATTCTCATAATAAATATGTTACTAGTGTCATTTTTACGAGTGTTCCGATACACCTAGTTTTAGTAGTTGTACACCTGAGATATTTTAATATTATTTTAATCCACCTCCAATCCAACCAATCACAACTCACCTTACACCCCCAAGACCTCCAAGGCTGTCTCATTTCATCATTTTGGCCGAAAATAACAAGAGAGAAAAGAGAGAAACTTTCATGAACACTTAATCTTCAAAGCTTGATTTCTTCTGAACCAAAACTCAAATCAAAACTCCGATTTCACCAAAATGATCCTCTCTTCTTCCTCTACATAACCATGTAACTTATCAAGGCTGGAAATAAGGTTAGATGGCTGTCCCTTTCCAATTTAAATTCGGTTTTCAAGGAAAACCATGCAAAACATGTGTTTTCTTGATGTTCTTCCTTAGGAATCATGCTTAACTTGACTTGAGGGCCAAGAAACGTTAATTTCCAGCAAGTATAAGGTGAGATATCTCTTCCTAATATGCTGAGTGAGATTTGGTCAGTTGAGAGTTTTTGGATTTAAAGTTGTTCTTGATGTGATTTAGGAGGAAAAAGTGCTTAAGGACCACCTGAAAGTTTAACCGAATTAGGAGTAGCAAAACCAGGTAGGGTGTCACGAAATTAATCTTGATTATTTGTGTTTGATTTGTGTGAATGTTGTATTATTTGGATGTGCTAAAAATTGGTTGCATATATGATTGATTCTTGGTAAAAATTTGTTGAAATTTTGATGAAATTTGATGAAATTCAAGCTTTAAAGTTCATGTTCTTGGGCAGCTGGAAAAACGAAATCCTAAGCTTAAATTGAGGTTCAATTTGTGTTTAAATCATGTAGAAAAGATGGGGTTTTAGTGGCTTCTAATTTATTATGAATTATGGTAAAAATCGATTGCTGAAAAGACTGAAAAATGGGTAAAAACAGAAAAGGAATCTAAAGAATTTATGAAGAACATGAAGAACACTTTGAGTGTGATGAAGAACAATGAAGAACACCTTTTTGATTCATAAAAGGGCAAGGAAGTAATTAATTTGGTGTTTGGGGGGTTATTCTGTAATTTTCAAAAGTTAGGGTGGTAAAAGTAGAATTATTAAAAGTTACGCGTGGTAAAAAGTGAATTTTAAAGGTTAAAGGTTAAAGTAAATTTAATTTTCGAAAAATTAATAATAAAATAATAAATAATGATAAAATATTAAATAATAATATTTAATTAAAAATAATATTTTAATAAAAATAATAAAATAATGCGAAAAAGGCAGTTTTCTGTAAAAGCTTTAGAAAGACAACTTTAAGCACAGAATCTCATAATTACCTTCATAAAACACTTAGGGAGTGGTAATAACATGATAGTGAGGCAAAGATAAAGAAAAGATAAAAAGTTGAAGAAAAGATAAAAATCGAAGAAAAAGTCTGTAAAGTTTTAATGACAGAAAAACAGACATAGACTAGTGAACGAACTAGGGCAACATAGCTAGTCCTGGAATTTACGAATAGGGTTAGGAATTATATGAAAACTTAAACTATTTCAGTATAGACTTAATGAACCTATACCTGGGACAGGCGAACTATTCATACCGAAATTTACATAAACTTTAAATACATACGTTAAGCAGAGAAATCAGAGCAGAGTAGAGAAATACAGAGAACAGAGTAACCAGAGTAAAGTAAAGAGATAAAGAGAAAAAGAGTAATATAGATACAGATGAAAAGAGTAATCAGAGAAGAGAAAAGAGATGCAGAGAACAGAGTAATTAAAACAGAGTAAAGAGATATAGAGAAAGAAAGAGGTACTGCATAAGAATGTGAAGGTGGTGATGAATAATGAGAATGATAATGAATGATGATAATGAGAATGATTATGTGATGATCTGCTGCGTGAAGGCAGTCAGATAAGATGGTGGTACGACCACTTAGAGTGCTTTCCTGGGATACTTAGCTATAATGCTATTCTGTAAGTCAGAGGACTCTTACAGAGGTATCGAGAACACACGACTAGCATATACTCCTGTAAGTCAAAGGACTCTTACGGTGAGAGTGTGTGTATGCTCTTGTAAGTCAAAGGACTCTTACAGAGAGTGTGTTGGGCAGATATAAGTTAACTAGCTCCGCCATGCAAGTCAAAGGACTCTTGCAGTGGGTTGCTAGTGCCGCCCTGCAAGTCAAAGAACTCTTGCAGTGGTTTGCCTCACAAGTCAAAGGACACTTGCGAGGGGCATTGCCAACAGGGAAGCCTTACCTGGTCAAAGGACTCCGGGTAACGTCGGGAGCGTGTATGTAACCGACAAATGAGCTCATTACCTGCGCTAGGGCTAGACATGCATCATATTTGGTTCCGCATTTCCTCTGTTATGATTGTTGTTTGAATGTATGCCTTCTTTGTTTTCATTCTATTCTCTGTGTCTGTGTTTTTTTTTCTTGTATTCTTTTATTTGTGCTTTGCTTTCTGTTTTCTTTATTTTCTCTATTTATCTGTTTTTTCTGTCTACTGCTTCTCGGTATTCTACGATTTATCTGCTAAATAACACGGAATTAATGAACGTAACTAATAACCCCGGTCCTACTAAGAACTCCCCAGTTCTTACCCCTTCTCTCTCCCTTCCCCCTTTAGATGGAAGCATGAGTACCCTTCCGTAGTTCGCTGACAATCGTTCACAAAAAGGATTCCACTCTAAATAGTCTTCTGAGTCTAGAGTGAACTCTGTTACCTGTTTATATGTATATACTATGAGGCCAGCCAACGTCTGCACCCCGCTTTTCTACAAACTTTAGCCTAAGTCCTCCGTACAATGTTGCTGTTATGTGGCCACTCGATGAAGTACTTGAGAGACGCTCTTTGATGACATATGATCGTGCAGAGGAGTAGCAGATGATGTTCTACCTTTTGGTGACGTTCCACCTGACTTGAGTTTTGAAGACTTAGAGCGTACTTTCCCTCGCTTTAGTAGTGTAGAAGGAATAGGTGAGTATAGAGTCTAGACTAGCCTGGGTGCCAGCTTAGGGACTTCTTGAACAGGTCAGGCCCTGGGATGTTGTATGTATATATATGTATTTAGTTATTATCTAGCTATATCTAGGGTTGTTCTAACTAAAAGTCTATACTCTAGTAAAGGCTGGATCACTAAATGTTGTTAGCTGCTTGTGATGTATTTATGTGTGGTTGCTTATAACTGTTTTATCTGTTATTATTTGTGAATTGATTATAAATAATTTTGTTTATTAAACCAAATATTTTTAAAAAAAAAAAAGTACCTCGCTAACTAACTACGCTTTTAACAACGAATCAGGCTCATATAATAAATAATAGATAATAATTAGGATGACAAATTGGTAGCACTCAGTTTCTGGTATGTCCTAGGCATACTGAAAATTGGGTCGTTACAATTTGGTATCAGAGCAGTTCGTTCCCAGTAGAGCCTGTGGAGTGGACTGACTATGCTTCATTGCATACTCTGCTTGTGTGTCTCATGTCGTTAGGGTATCTTTAAGATACATTTGGCATGAATGTCTATGAGTGCTCATTTTGGGAATGTTCGTACCTAACTTGAGATATTAAGACTGATCACCTTAATGTTGATTGTTTGTTGCGGATAAGACCTTAATGACTGTGAATAGGCATGGTTTAATCGAGTTCCAAACGACAAATTCGTGTAAGGCACAACTATTCTTATAGCTGTTATGATCTTCATGGCTATGGTTGTGTGAGATTTGGATGCTGTAAGGAACGGACCGATCTCTTCATCATGATGGCTTGAAGGAAATAGATCGATTGAAGAAGGATTCTTGCATCTGGTTGAAATTTTGAGGGCAAAATTTTCTTTTAGGAGGGTAGAATGTAACAACCCTAATTTTTTAGCACGCAAGATCTTTTCTGAATACACGGATTTCTCCGAAAGATCAGTAAAGGGAATACCTCTTCTGTATCATCAAGCATCTCAATCCTCATTGTCATTATATTATCTTTAACTCAGGACCTTAGTTGAGACAAGCTCGATAACGCGGTCACGAAGAACCTAGTTTTTGAACCGTATCGGTTAGGGGTTTTGATTCGGTTTTTCGTAAATAGTCTCAGTTTGACAAACTGGACTCGATTTATAAGAGGAGAGAGATAATAGTATAATATTATTATTATATTAGTATTAGAAAATGCTTGAATGATATTATAAGGTTACCTAGTCTGTTTTAGTTAAAAACAGAAAATCGGTTTAATCGGGTTTACGGTTTACTGGTGCAGCTTAGCACCAGCACTCTCTGATGACTTTAGCAATGCTAAGGCCTCATTATACATGTTCTATTCTCATAATAAATATGTTACTAGTGTCATTTATGCTAGTAGCTCAGAAAATAATTTTTAGAGATGTTTTTACGAGTGTTCCGATACACCTAGTTTTAGTAGTTGTACACCTGAGATATTTTAATATTATTTTAATCCACCTCCAATCCAACCAATCACAACTCACCTTACACCCCCAAGACCTCCAAGGCTGTCTCATTTCATCATTTTGGCCGAAAATAACAAGAGAGAAAAGAGAGAAACTTTCATGAACACTTAATCTTCAAAGCTTGATTTCTTCTGAACCAAAACTCAAATCAAAATTTCGATTTCACCAAAATGATCCTCTCTTCTTCCTCTACATAACCATGTAACTTATCAAGGCTGGAAATAAGGTTAGATGGCTGTCCCTTTCCTATTTAAATTCGGTTTTCAAGGAAAACCATGCAAAACATGTGTTTTCTTGATGTTCTTCCTTAGGAATCATGCTTAACTTGACTTGAGGGCCAAGAAACGTTAATTTCCAGCAAGTATAAGGTGAGATATCTCTTCCTAACATGCTGAGTGAGATTTGGTCAGTTGAGAGTTTTTGGATTTAAAGTTGTTCTTGATGTGATTTAGGAGGAAAAAGTGCTTAAGGACCACCTGAAAGTTTAACCGAATTAGGAGCAGCAAAACTAGGTAGGGTGTCACGAAATTAATCTTGATTATTTGTGTTTGAGTTGTGTGAATGTTGTATTATTTGGATGTGCTAAAAATTGGTTGCATATATGATTGATTCTTGGTGAAAATTTGGTGAAATTTGATGAAATTCAAGCTTTAAAGTTCATGTTCTTGGGCAGCTGGAAAAACGAAACCCTAAGCTTAAATTGAGGTTCAATTTGTGTTGAAATCATGTAGAAAAGATGGGGTTTTAGTGGCTGCTAATTTATTATGAATTATGGTAAAAATCGGTTGCTGAAAAGACTGAAAAACGGGTAAAAACAGAGAAAGAATCTGAAGAATTTATGAAGAACATGAAGAACACTTTGAGTGTGATGAAGAACAATGAAGAACACCTTTTTGATTCATAAAAGGGCAAGGAAGTAATTAATTTGGTGTTTGGGGGGTTATTTTGTAATTTTCAAAAGTTAGGGTGGTAAAAGTAGAAATATTAAAAGTTACGGGTGGTAAAAAGTGAATTTTAAAGGTTAAAGGTTAAAGTAAAGTTAATTTTCGAAAAATTAATAATAAAATAATAAATAATGATAAAATATTAAATAATAATATTTAATTAAAAATAATATTTTAATAAAAATAATAAAATAATGCGGAAAAGGCAGTTTTCTGTAAAAGCTTTAGAAAGACAACTTTAAGCACAGAATCTCATAATTACCTTCATAAAACACTTAGGGAGTGGTAATAACATGATAGTGAGGCAAAGATAAAGAAAAGATAAAAAGTTGAAGAAAAGATAAAAATAAAAAAAAAAGTCTGTAAAGTTTTAATGACAGAAAAATAGACAGAGACTAGTGAACGAACTAGGGCAACATAGCTAGTCCTGGAATTTACGAATAGGGTTAGGAATTATATGAAAACTTAAACTGTTTCAGTATAGACTTAATGAACCTATACTTGGGACAAGCGAACTATTCATACCGAAATTTACATAAACTTTAAATACGTACGTTATGCAGAGAAATCAGAGCAGAGTAGAGAAATACAGAGAACAGAGTAACCAGAGTAAAGTAAAGAGATAAAGAGAAAAAGAGTAATATAGATACAGATGAAAAGAGTAATCAGAGAAGAGAAAAGAGATGCAGAGAACAGAGTAATTAAAACAGAGTAAAGAGATACAGAGAAAGAAAGAGGTACTGCATAAGAATGTGAAGGTGGTGATGAATAATGAGAATGATAATGAATGATGATAATGAGAATGATTATGTGATGATCTGCTGCGTGAAGGCAGTCAGATAAGATGGTGGTACGACCACTTAGAGTGCTTTCCTGGGATACTTAGTTATAATGCTATTCTGTAAGTCAGAGAACTCTTACAGAGGTATCGAGAACACACGACTAGCATATACTCCTGTAAGTCAAAGGACTCTTATAGTAAGAGTGTGTGTATGCTCCTGTAAGTCAAAGGACTCTTACAGAGAGTGTGTTGGGCAGATATAAGTTAACTAGCTCTGCCATGCAAGTCAAAGGACTCTTGCAGTGGTTTGCCTCACAAGTCAAAGGACACTTGCGAGGGGCATTGCCAACAGGGAAGCCTTACCTGGTCAAAGGACTCCGGGTAACGTCGGGAGCAGGTATGTAACCGACAAATGAGCTCATTACCTGCGCTAGGGCTAGACATGCATCATATTTGGTTGCGCATTTCCTCTGTTATGATTGTTGTTTGAATGTATGCCTTCTTTGTTTTCATTCTATTCTTTGTGTCTGTGTTTTGTTTTCTTGTATTCTTTTGTTTGTGTTTTGCTTTCTGTTTTCTTTATTTTCTCTATTTATCTGTTTTTTCTGTCTACTGCTTCTCGGTATTCTGCTATTTATCTGCTAAACAACACGGAATTAATGAACGTAACTAATAACCCCGGCCCTACTAAGAACTCCCCAGTTCTTACCCCTTCTCTCTCCCTTCCCCCTTCAGATGGAAGCATGAGTACCCTTCCGTAGTTCGCTGACGATCGTTCACAAAAAGGATTCCACTCTAAATAGTCTTCTGAGTCTAGAGTGAACTCCGTTACCTGTTTATATGTATATACTATGAGGCCAGCCAACGTCTGCACCCCGCTTTTCTACAAATTTTAGCCTAAGTCCTCCGTACGATGTTGCTGTTATGTGGCCACTCGATGAAGTACTTGAGAGACGCTCTTTGATGACATATGATCGTGCAGAGGAGTAGCAGATGATGTTCTACCTTTTGGTGACGTTCCACCTGACTTGAGTTTTGAAGACTTAGAGCGTACTTTCCCTCGCTTTAGTAGTGTAGAGGGAATAGGTGAGTATAGAGTCTAGACTAGCCTAGGTGCCAGCTTAGGGACTTCTTGAACAGGTCAGGGCCTGGGATGTTGTATGTATATATATGTATTTAGTTATTATCTAGCTATATCTAGGATTGTTCTAACTAAATGTCTATACTCTAGTAAAGGCTGGATCACTAAATGTTGTTAGCTGCTTGTGATGTATTTATGTGTGGTTGCTTATAACTGTTTTATCTGTTATTATTTTTGAATTGATTATAAATAATTCTGTTTATCAAACCAAATATTTTCAAGAAAAAAGTACCTCGCTAACTAACTACGCTTTTAACAACGAATCAGGCTCATATAATAAATAATAGATAATAATTAGGATGACAAATTGGTAGCACTCAGTTTCTGGTATGTCCTAGGCGTATTGAAAATTGGGTCGTTACGTTACTTTGTTTTCTCTTAATGCATTGAGGAATTTCATGTTCATTGTGGTTAATTGCTTGATTGTTGTTAATTGCTTGTCTTAGATAGCTTGAATTCAAATTCTCTTCTCAATTCCACAATGTCTTTCATTATTGCTCACCAAATGTTTGAGAAAATGCCAACTATAGCTATGGAGTAAAATTTCACTCTTGGCTTAGGGGTTGGATAATTGGAAACACTTGAATTGTCAAAGCCTTTTGTTGATTGATAATTGGAAATTGCTAATTGATTTGAATGACACTAAATCTAGTTCTTCCTTAGGATTATACTAGGACTTGTGGACTCAAATTGATTATTTCCACTTGACTTTCCTTCATAGTTAGAGGTTAACTAAGTGGAGCAATAACCAATTCTTATCACAATTGTTGGAGGCAATGAGGATAGGAATTCCAATTCCCAATCCTAGCCAAGGCTTTTACATTGATTGATTGTCATTCACTCTTGTTATTTGTTCATTGCTTTTTTGCAAGCTTGTTTACATTTCTCGTATTCAACCTCAAACACCAAGAGAACTCCTAACCAATGATGTGCATCTTAGGGCAACTCCTAGGGAGAACGACTTGGGACTAATACTCTCGGTTATTGATTTTGAATTGTGGACACACATTTTCTATGTTTGATGCGTTATAGCTTGTTGGTTTAGACTATACTCATGACATAATCCTATTGGGAAATTCTATACTGACAAAATATCGCTCATCAAAATGGCGCCGTTGCTGGGGAGTTGCATATGTGTGCCATGTTACTGGTTAGTGTAAATATGTGGATATGTGAATACTTGCATTTTTATTGATTGTTTGCTAGTTCAATTGTTAGTTAGGATTAACCTTTGTTTAGTGCATCTTGATGTCATGAGCTTTATGCTTCTTTCATTGAATGATGCGTTCACTACCAGATCCTAGCTTAGCCCCTTTTGATCCGGAAATTAAGAGAACTATCTCACATCTTAGGCAATCTCAGAGACGGTTAGCCTTTGAAGGTGATGAAAGGGTTCCTACCAATTCACCAACCTTATCCAAGGTTGAATCGGAAACGTCATTTGAGGAGGAAACCATCTATTCTTCCATCCGTACTACTAATACGTCTTCTATTGATCTAGGTAGCAAAACTATGGCCACTCCAAGGAGAGTCACTCTTAAGGAACCCGGTGCTCCGGACTTTATTCTTCAATCGCTTCAAGTGCATCATCTGGAGTTAAATGCTAATTTTGAGCTCAAGACCACCTTGATTAATCTTCTACCCAAGTTTCATGGACTCTCCGCCCAAGATCCTATTAGATACCTTAGAGACTTTCTAGGTGTATGTTCAACAACTAGGCGGGAGGGTTCCGATGAGGTTGCTATTTGGCTATTTGCCTTCCCATTTTCACTTGAGCGAAGAGCCAAAGAGTGGTTCTACACTTTGCCCGATGAGATTGTTAGTGATTGGAATTTGCTTCGAAGGGAGTTTTTAGATAAATTCTTTCCTCCGGAGGTGACGGATAGATTGAGGAAAGAAATTTCATGCATTGTCCAAGGTGAAATGGAAACTCTATATGAGTATTGGGAACGATTTCGGAGGCTTCTTGACTCATGCCCCTACCATATGATCGACATTCTAATGTTGATTAGCTATTTTTGCCAAGGAATGAAACCACAAGACAAGATCCTCTTGCATGCCTCAAGCAATGGTTCCTTGAGAAAGTATAAAACGGCGGAGGAGGCATGGCAATTGATCACCGATTTGGCCGAGTCCACTAAACACGCTAGACAAAGAAACAACCATCCAAGAGCTATAAATGAAGTTTCTACTAGTGGTGAGACTGTCGCCCTTACCCAAACCTTGGGAGAAATGACAAATATTCTCAAGCAACTCCATCTCAATCAACAACAACCTCCACCTCCTCAACCACAACAAAGTCAACAGTTGGTCTCCCCCCCCCAAAGAGTGTGCAGAATTTGCTCTTGTTACACCCATTACACCGATGAATGCCCCAAACCTCCAAGATGATAATACCTTGGTGGCTACTAATGCCTACTACAATCGCCCAAACAAATGTTATCACCAACAAGGAGGCAACTATAATCAAGAGGGTACTTTTAACTAAGGTTGGCAAGACAACTCCAACCAAGGATGGAGGGATAACTATAATCAAGGAGGAAGGGACAACGGTGGAAACTAAAGGTGGAAGGACAACGGTGGGAACCAAGTGTGGAGGGACATCTATAATCAAGGAGGAAGGGACAACGGTGGGAACCAAAAATGGAACAACAATAACCAACAAAACTGGTACCAACAAAACCCTCCATACCAAAACCAAAGCCAAGGTAGGGCCTACTAAACCTAGCAAGCACTTCATCAAAGGCAAGCCCCTCAATCCAACCAACCACAAGCCCCCTAAATTACTTACCCTTCTTCTTCTCCCTTCAACCAAGATGAGATCCGTTCTCTCATTCAATGACAAAAAGAATTTCAAGCCTCGATTAACTCTAGCATCAATGGTCTTGTATCTACCATCCAAGCCCTTATTTCTCGTATGGATTCAACCTCTAGCTCTAATGTTCAACCCTCAAGCTCTAGTGCCTTACCTTCTTAACCCCTACCTAACCCTAAGGGTGGCATCAATGCCATCACCTTGAGGTCCGGTACCAAATTGCAAGAGAGAAGTCATGAAGAGCCAAGTCCAATAGAGGTCACTCAAGATGAGGATGTGGTTGAGTTAGAAGAAGTCGAAGAGGAGGATGAAGCCCAAGAGGTAGTTGAAGAAGTGATTGCTCAACTAAGGGGTGGAATTCCTAAGGATGGAAATGTCTTGCAGGAAGCTACTCCAATTCCATTTCCCACATTGGCAAGGAAGACCAAGAAGCAAGTTGATTTGGATCCCAAAATGTTAGAGATATTCAAGAAAGTTGAGGTAACCATTCCTCTCTTTGATGCTATGCACCAAGTAACTAAATTTTCCAAGTTTCTAAAGGACCTATGCATGAACAATGAGAAGCTTAATGATTTAGAAACTATTCCATTGGGAAGCTCAATCTCCACTTTAACGGATGATGTGCCGGAGAAGTGTGGTGACCTTGGCCCTTGCCTAGTAACTTGCACCAAAGATGGGGTACAATTTGTCGACTGTATGTGTGGTCTCGGTGCTTGCGTGAGCATCATGCCTTTGTTCATTTATGAGGTCTTAAAGCTTCCACCATTGAAACAGTCGGCCGCCCAGTTTGTTTTGGCGGACAAAAGCATAATTTTTGTAGTTGGTATTGCGGAGGATGTTCTACTGAGTATAAAGGGGTTAGTACTCCTGATTGATTTTCATATTCTTAAGATGCCCCCTAGTGATTCTGGGAGGACCTCATCTATCTTGCTTGGGAGGCCGTTCTTGAAGACCTCCCGGTTCAAATTAGATGCGTTTTCGGGTACCTACTCGTTTGAGATCGATTGAAGAGAAGTGAGCTTTAATCTTGATGAAGCCATGAGACACCCACCAGAGGACCATTCTATCTTCCGGTGTGATATGATTGATAATGTTGTGGCCAAAATTCACCAAGATGTGGGGAGTTCCCATGTATGATTCAAGACCCAAGTGTAGGGAGTTCCCATGTATGTGAAGAAGATGCCTTATCACCTCCGGTGATACCGGAAGACAAGGTGCCAAGTCATGAACAAAGTACAGATTTGAAGCCACTCCCATCCCACCTAAAATATGCCTTCCTTGAAGATGACCAAAAGCTCCCGGTAATTGTTGTAAGGGAGCTCTCCTCCCACCAAGAGGAGAAGTTGCTTAATATCTTGAGGAGGAACAAAAAGGCTATTGGGTGGAGCTTGGCGAACTTAGTTGGCATTAGCCCCCAAGTATGTGAACACCGAATTTTCCTAGAATAAGGAGCCAAACCCGTTCGACAACCTCAAAGGCATCTAAATCCTACCATTCTAGAGGTTGTGAAGAATGAGGTCACCCGGTTATTAGATGCGGACATTATTTATCCGATTTCGGATAGTGAGTGGATGTGCCCCATCCAAGTGGTTCCAAAGAAATCTGGTGTTACTACAATCAAGAATGAGAGTGGGGAGCTTATAGCTACAAGAGTCCAAAACTCATGGAGGGTGTGTATTGACTATCGGCGATTAAACTTAGCCACTAGGAAGGATCACTTTCCATTGCTATTCATCGATCAAATGCTTGATTGCCTATGCGGTAAATCTCATTACTATTTCTTAGATGGCTATTCGGGTTATTTTCAAATCCACATTGCTCTGGAAGATCAAGAGAAAACCACCTTCACATGCCCTTTCGGAACGTATGTGTATAAAAGAATGCCGTTTGGCTTGTGCAACGCACTGGCTACGTTCCAAAGGTGTATGATGAGTATATTTGCAGATCTTTTGGAGCATTGCATGGAGGTGTTCATGGACAATTTTAGTGTCTATGGGGATTCCTTTGATCTTTGTCTAGACAATCTTGGAAAAGTATTAGAGAGGTGTACTAAATCAAACCTTGTGTTAAATTTTGACAAATGCCATTTTATGATTAGACAAGGTATTGTTTTAGGGCACATTGTCTCTAATAATGGGATTTCTGTTGATCCAGCAAAGGTCAATGTTATTTCTAGTTTGTCTTACCCCTCTTCTGTGAGGGAAGTCCGTGCGTTTCTTGGACATGCAAGTTTTTACCAGCGATTCATTAAGGACTTTAGTAAGGTTGTACTACCTCTCTCTCGATTGTTGCAAAAGGATATGGAATTTGATATGAGTGAAGAGTGCATGGAGGCATTTGACAAGCTAAAGATCGCTTTGACCCAAGCTCCAATAGTAAGAGGGCCGGACTAGACTAGACAATTCGAAATCATGTGTGACACCTCAAACTATGCAGTGGGAGCGGCGCTAGCTCAGCGCGAGGGTAAAATTTCTTATGTCATTGCCTATGCGTCTAAGACTTTAGATGGAGCGCAGTCCAATTATACTACCACCGAGAAGGAATTGTTAGCTATTGTCTTTGCCTTGGATAAATTCTGGGCTTATTTACTTGGCTCTAAGGTGGTAGTATACTCGGATCATGCGGCTTTGAAATATTAGTTGGCCAAAAAGGAATCGAAACCAAGGTTGATCCGATGGGTGTTACTATTGCAAGAATTTTATCTTAAAATCAAAGATAGGAGTGGTTCGCAAAACTTAGTGGTGGACCACTTGAGTCGCCTTGAGCACATAAAGGGTGATCCCACTCCTATCAATGATACATTTCCTCTTAAGGGCTTGCTAGCAATATCCGAGGTGATCCCTTGGTATGCACCTATTGCCAGTCACTTGGTTGCTCACCCCATTCCTCCCAATTTTTCTCAACATCAAAAGGATAAGCTCAAAAGCAAATCCAAATATTATGTATGGGATGACCCATACTTATGGAGATGTGGTACCGAACAAGTAATTAGATGGTGTATTCCCCAATCCGAATTTCAGCCAATCTTGGAGGCTTGCCACTCTTCCGAGGGTGATGGCCATTTTGGTCTTCAAAGGACGGTGATGAGCGGATAATTTATACGCTTTTTGGCATTATTTTTACATAGTTTTTAGTATAATTTAGTTAGTATTTAATATAATTTCATTAGTTTTTAAATAAAAATCACATTTCTGGACTTTACTAGGAGTTTGTGTGTTTTTCTATGATTTCAGGTAATTTCTGGCTAAAATTGAGGGACTTAAGCAAAAATCTGATTCAGAGGCTGAAGAAGGACTGCAGATGCTGTTGGATTCTGACCTCCCTGCACTCGAAGTCAATTTTTTGGAGCTACAGAAATCCAATTGGCGCGCTCTCAATTGCGTTGGAAAGTAGACATCCAGGGCTTTCCAGCAATATATAATAGTTTATACTTTACTCGAGTTTTGATGATGGAAACTGGTGTTCAAACGCCAACTTCCTGCCCTATTCTAGAGTTAAACGCCAGAAACAGGTTGCAAATCAGAGTTAAATACCAGAAATAGGCTACAACCTGGCGTTTAACTCCAAAAAGAGTTTCTACACATGAAAGCTCAATGCTCAGCCCAAGCACACACGAAGTGGGCCCGGAAGTGGATTTCTACATCATTTACTTATCTTATGTAACCCTAGCTACTAGTTTAGTATAAAAATTACTTTTAGTGATTTATTTTACATCTTTTGACCATCCTTGATCAGGGATCAGTCTTTTTCCCTATTTTCGAATTCATATGCCATTTGGGGAGGTTGGCCATTCGGCCATGCCTATACCTTGTTCTTATGTATTTTCAACGGTAGAGTTTCTACACACCATAGATTAAGGTGTGGAGCTCTGCTGTTCCTCATGAATTAATGCAAAGTACTATTGTTTTTCTATTCAACTCAAGCCTATTTCTTCTCTAAGATATTCATTCGCACACAAGAACATGATCAATGTGATGATTATGTGACACTCATCACCATTCTCACTTATGAACGCGTGCCTGACAAACACTTCCGTTCTACATGAAAGCAAGCTTGAATGCATATCTCTTAGCCTCCTGATTTATGATCAGAGTCTTCGTGGTATAGGCTAGAATTATTGGCGGCCATTCTTGAGATCCGGAAAATCTAAACTTGTCTGTGGTATTCCGAGTAGGATCTTAGAAGGGATGGCTGTGACGAGCTTCAAACTCGTGAGTGCTGGGCGTAGTGACAGACGCAAAAGGATCACTAGATCCTATTCCAGCATGTTCGAGAACTGACAGATGATTAGCCGTGCGGTGACAGCGCATTTGGACCATTTTCATTGAGAGGACGGGATGTAGCCATTAACAATGGTGATGCCCAACATACAGCTTGCCACGGAAAGGAGTATGAATGATTGGATGAAGACAGTAGGAAAGCAGAGGTTCAGAAAGAACAAAAGCATCCCCATATGCTTATCTGAAATTCTCACCAATGAATTGCATAAGTATCTCTATCCCATTTTATATTTTAATTATATTTTAACTATCAATTCACCATAACCATTTGAATCCACCTGACTGAGATTTGCAAGATGACCATAGCTTGCTTCAAGCCGACAATCTCCGTAGGATCGACCCCTACTCATGTAAGGTTTATTACTTGGACGACCCAGTGCACTTGCTGGTTAGTTGTGAGAAGTTGTGAAAAAGAACTAAGATTATGAACGTATGTATTAAGTTTTTGGCGCCGTTACCAAGGACGAACAATCACGATTTCATGCACCAAGTTTTTGGCACCGTTGCCGGGGATTGTTCGAGTTTGGACAACTGACGGTTCATCTTGTTGCTCAGATTAGGTAATTTTATTTTAATTTTAAGCTTTTTGTTTTTATTTTTATTTTCGAAAAAAACTTTAAAAAAATAAAAAAATTTTGAAAATAAATTATTCTATAACTTCAGAATTTTTAAGAATGAATTCTAGAGTTTCATGATGATCTGTTGAAGTCTGGCTGGCTGTGAAGCCATGTCTTATCTTTTGGACCGAGGTTTCAACTCATCATCACAAGAGCTTTTTTGATTCTCATCAATTCACCTGTTGTATACCTGATTTGTATCTTAAAGCTTGGCTGGCCATTGGCCATGTCTAGTGTTTTGGACCGGAACTTTCACTGAAAGCTTGGCTGGCTTGTAAGCCATGTCTAATTCCTGGACCGGAGCTTTAGACTAACATTGCATGATTCCTGGAATTCTCATTAGAAATTTTGAAATCCTTATTTTTCTTTTTCCAACTAATTTTCAAAAAATCAAAAAAAAATTTACAAAATCATAAAAACCAAAAATATTTTGTGTTTCTTGTTTGAGTCTAGTGTCAAGTTTTAAGTTTGGTGTCCATTGCATGTTTGTAAATTTTTCTTAATTTTCGAAAATTCATCATATGTTCTTCATGATCTTCAAGTTGTTCTTGATGATCTTATTTGTTTTGATCTTTGCATTTTCTTGTTGTGCATCTTTTCTTATTTCTCATATGCATTTTCAATTTGTTAGTGTCTCAACATAAAAAATTTTTAAGTTTGGTGTCTTGAATGCTTTTCTTTTCTTAAAAAATTTCAAAAACATGTTCTTGATGTTCATCTTGACATTCAAAGTGTTCTTGCATATTTTTCTTGTTTTGATTCATAATTTTTATGTCTTGTATCTTTTTTTGTATTTTTCTCTCTTCTCATTAAAAATTCAAAAATCAAAAAAATATCTTTCCCTTATTCTTCTCATAAATTTCGGATATTTGAGTTGACTTTTTCAAAAATTTTTCAAAATTTAGTTGTTTCTTATGAGTCAAATCAAATTTTCAATTTAAAAATTCTATCTTTTTCAAATCATTTTCAAAAATCAAATCTTTTTCATTTTTCTTTCATATTTTCGAAAATTCAAATTGATTTTCAAAAGTATTTTTCTTATTTTATTCCATTTTCAAAATCTTTACTAACAATTAATGTGATTGATTCAAAAAATTTTTTAGTTTGTTACTTACCTATTAAGAAAAGGTTCAATCTTTAAATTTTAGAATCATATCTTTTAGTTTCTTGTTAGTCAAGTAATCAATTTCAATTTTCAAAATCAAATCTTT
Source organism: Arachis ipaensis (assembly GCF_059453495.1). NCBI lineage: Eukaryota > Viridiplantae > Streptophyta > Magnoliopsida > Fabales > Fabaceae > Arachis > Arachis ipaensis. The sequence goes on from NC_142440.1 coordinate 82,502,226, forward strand.
TTAATTTCCAATTCAAATCTTTTTCAAAATGATTTTCAATCATATCTTTTTCAATTCAATCATATCTTTTTTAAAATCAATTTCAAAATCTTTTCTAACTTCTCACCCTTTCAAATTTGATTTTCAAATCTTTTTCAATTAACTACTTGGCTTTTTGGTTTATTTTTAAAAGTTTTCTATTTCAATCATATCTTTTTCAAAACCACCTAACTAATTTTCTCTCTCTAATTTTCGAAAACTCCTATACAGTTTTTCAAAATTATTTTTTAATTAACTATTTGTTTTAAATTTTAATTTGATTTAATTTTATTTTTCTTTTTAAATTTCAAATTATAACTAATAGTCAAAATTAAAACAAAAATATTTTTATTTCATTTTATTTAATTTTCAAATTCTTCCCCCTCTCATCTCTTTCTATTTATTTATTTATCTACTAGTACCCCTCTTCCATTCAAAAATTCGAACCCATTCTTCTCCTCTGTGTTCGAGTTCTTCTCTTCTCCTTCTTCTATTCTTCTCTTCTTCTACTCACATAAAGGAATCTCTATACTGTGACATAGAGGATTCCATATTTTCTTTTCTATTCTCTTCTTTTTTATATGAGCAGGAACAAGGATAAGAAAATTCTTGTTGAAGCTGACCCTGAACCTGAAAGGACTCTGAAAAGGAAACTAAGAGAAGCTAAAGCACAACCCTCTAGAGAGGACCTGACAGAAATTTTCGAAAGAGAATGAGACATGGCTGAACCTAATAACAATGGTAGAGATGCAAGGAAGATGCTTGGTGACTTTATTGCACCTTCTTCTAACTTCAATGGAAGAAGCATCTCAATTCCTGCAATTTGAGCAAACAATTTTGAGCTTAAGCCTCAATTGGTTTCTCTAATGCAGCAGAATTGCAAGTTTCATAGACTTCCAATGGAAGATCCTCATCAGTTTTTAGCTGAATTCTTGCAAATCTGTGACACTGTCAAGACCAATGGAGTTGATCCCGAGGTCTACAGGCTTATGCTTTTCCCTTTTGCTGTAAGAGATAGAGCTAAAACATGGTTGGATTCACAACCTAAGGAAAGCCTGAACTCTTGGGATAAGCTGGTCAGTGCTTTCCTGGCCAAATTCTTTTCTCCTCAAATGATGAGCAAGCTTAGAGTGGAAATCTAAACCTTCAGACAGAAGGAAGGAGAGTCCCTCTATGAAGCTTGGGAAAGATATAAGCAACTGATCAAAAGGTGTCCTACTGACATGCTTCCAGAATGGAGTATCATAAGTATATTCTATGATGGTCTGTCTGAGTTGTCAAAAATGTCATTGGACCATTCTGCAGGAGGATCTCTTCACGTGAAAACCCTTGCAGAAGCTCAGGAACTCATTGAAATGGTTGCAAATAACCAGTTCATGTACACCTCCGAGAGGAATCCTGTTAACAATGGGACGCCTCAGAAGAAGGGAGTTCTTGAAATTGATACTCTGAATGCCATATTGACTCAGAATAAAATATAGACTCAGCAAGTGAATATGATTTCTCAGAGTCTGAATGGATTGCAAGCTGCATCCAACAGTACTAAAGAGGCATCTTCTGAAGAAGAAGCTTATGATCCTGAGAACCCTGCAATAGTAGAGGTGAATTACATGGGATAACCCTATGGAAACACCTATAATCCTTCATGGAGAAATCATCCTAATCTCTCATGGAAGGATCAACAGAAGCCTGAACAAGGCTTCAATAATAATGGTCGAAGAAATAGGTTTAGCAATAGCAAGCCTTTTCCATCACCTTCTCAGCAACAGACAGAGAATTCTGAACAGAGCCATTATGGCCTGACAACTATAGTCTCTGATCTATCCAAAACCATACTAAATTTCATGAATGAAACAAGGTCCTCCATTAGAAATTTGGAGGCACAAGTGGGTCAGCTGAGTAAGAAGATTACTGAAACTCCTCCCAGTACTCTCCCAAGCAATACAGAAGAAAATCCCAAGAGAGAGTGCAAGGCCATAACCTTACTTGGTGTGGCCGAATGCCCAGAGGAGGAGGAGGACGTGAATCCCAGTGAGGAAGACTTCTTGGGACGTCCTCTGGACAGGAAGGAGTTCCTTTTTGAGGAACCAAAGGATTCTGAGGCTCATACAGAGACCCTAGAGATTCCATTGGACCTCCTTCTGCCATTCATGAGCTCTGATGAATACTCTTCCTCTGAAGAGGATGAAGACACCATTGCAGAGCAAGTTGCTAAGTATCTAAGAGCAATCATGAAGTTGAATGCCAGTTTATTTGGTAATGAGACTTGGGAGGATGAACCCCCCTTGCTCACCAATGAACTGAGTACACTAATGAGGCAGACATTGCCTCAGAAGAAATCGGATCCCGAGAAGTTCTTCATACCTTGTACCATAGGCACCATGACCTTTGAGAAAGCTCTGTGTGACCTTGGGTCAGGGATAAATCTCATGCCACTCTCTGTAATGGAGAAACTGGGAATCTTTGAGGTACAAGCTGCAAGAATCTCATTAGAGATGGCAGACAAATCAATGAAACAGGCCTATGGACTAGTAGAGGACGTGTTAGTAAAGGTTGAAGGCCTTTACATCCTTGCGGATTTCATAATCCTAGATACTGGGAAGGATGAGGATGAATCCATCATCCTTGGTAGACCCTTTCTAGCCACAGCAAAAGCTGTGATTAATGTTGACAGAGGAGAGTTGGTCTTTCAGTTGAATGAGGGCTACCTTGTATTTAAGACTCAAGGTTCTCCTTCTATAACCATGGAGAGGAAGCATGAAAAGCTTCTCTCAATACAGAGTCAAACAAAACCTCCACATTCAAACTCTAAGTTTGGTATTGGGAAGCCACAACCAAACTCTAAGTTCGGTGTTAAGAGGCCCCAACATTCCTCTAATTTTCTGTGAGGCTCCATGAGAGCTCACTGTCAAGCTGTTGACATTAAAGAAGCGCTTGTTGGGAGGCAACCCAATGCTATTTAATTATATCTATTTATTTTTTATTGCTATTTTATGTTTTCTTTAGGTTGATGATCATGTGAAGTCACAAAAACTACTGAAAAATCAAAAACAGAATGAAAAACAGCATTAAAAATAGCTCACCCTGGAGGAAGAGCTTACTGGCGTTTAAACGCCAGTAAGAAGCATCAAACTGATGTTTAACGCCAGAAAGAAGCATCAAGCTGGCGTTAAACGCCAAAACAAGCACCAGATTGGCGTTTAACGCCAGAACAGAGCATGGAATTGGCGTTTAACGCCAAGAATGGGAGAAACGCTTGCGTTAAATGTCAGAAACAAGCAGCAAGCTGGCGTTTAACACCAGACATGCATTCTAAGGGTGTTTTGCATGCTGGTGCACGAAATTACAATCACACTTTTGCAACTCCGCACAACTAACCAGCAAGTGCACTGGGTCGTCCAAGTAATACCTTACGTGAGTAAGGGTCGATCCCACGGAGATTGTCGGCTTGAAGCAAGCTATGGTTATCTTGTAACTCTTAGTCAGGATATCAATAATTCTCAGATTTAATTGTAAAAAGTAAAAGAACATGAAATAAATACTTGTTATGCAGTAATGAAGAATAGGTTGAGGCTTTGGAGATGCTTTGTCTTCTGAATCTCTGCTTTCCTACTATCTTCTTCTTCATGCACGCAAGGCTCCTTCCATGGCAAGCTTTATGTTGGGCATCACCGTTGTCAATGGCTACTTCCCGTCCTCTTAGTGAAAACGTTCCAAATGTGCTGTCACCGCACGGCTAATCATCTGTCGGTTCTCGATCATGCTGGAATAGGATCCATTGATCCTTTTGCGTCTGTCACACGCCCAACAATCGCTAGTTTGAAGCTCGTCACAGCCATCCCTTCCCAGATCCTACTCAGAATACCACATACAAGGTTTAGACGTTCCGGATCTCAGGAATGGCCGCCAATAATTCTAGCTTATACCACGAAGACTCTGATCTGAATCATGAGGCTAAGAGATATACATTCAATCTAAGGTAGAACGGAGGTGGTTGTCAGGTATGCATTCATAGGTGAGAATGATGATGAGTGTCACGGATCATCACATTCATCAGGTTGAGGTGCGAATGAATATCTTAGAATAGAAGCAAGCGTGATAGAATGGAAAACAATAGTAATTGCATTAATTCATGAATAACAGCAGAGCTCCTCACCCCCAACAATGGGGTTTAGAGACTCATGCCATAGAGAATACAATATGAAACGTGTAAAGTGTCATGAGGTACAAGATGAATCACTAAAAGTAGTTTTTATAGTGAACTGGTGACCTAGGGTTACAGAAAATGAGTAAGCTAGGATGTTTAGTGTAAAAATCCACTTCTGGGGCCCACTTGGTGTGTGCTTGGACTGAGCATTGAAGCTTTCATGTGTAGAGACTTTTCTTGGAGTTAAACGCCAGCTTTTGTGCCAGTTTGGGCATTTAACTCCAGTTTTTATGCCAGTTCCGGCGTTAAATGCCAGAATTCTTGAGCTGACTTGGAACGCCTATTTGGGCCATCAAATCTCTGGCAAAGTATGAACTATTATAAATTACTGGAACGCCCAAGATGTCTACTTTCCAACGCAATTGAGAGAGCGCCAATTGAGCTTCTGTAGCTCCAGAAAATCCACTTTGAGTGTAGGGAGGTCAGAATCCAACAGCATCTGCAATCATTTTTCAGCCTCTGAATCAGATTTTTGCTCAGGTCCCTCAATTTTAGCCAGAAAATACCTGAAATCACAGAAAAACACACAAACTCATAGTAAAGTCCAGAAAAGTGAATTTTAAATAAAAACTAATAAAAATATAACAAAAACTAATTAAAATATACTAAAAACATACTAAAAACAATGCCAAAAAGCGTATAAATTATCCGCTCATCACAACACCAAACTTAAATTGTTGCTTGTCCCCAAGCAACTGAAAATCAAATAGGATAAAAAGAAGAGAATATACAATGAATTCCAAAAATATCTATGAAGATCAGTATTAATTAGATGAGCGGGGCTTTCTTTTTGCTTTTGAACAGTTTTGGCATCTCACTTTATTCCTTGAAGTTCAGAATGATTGGCATCTAAAGGAACACAGAATCCAGATAGTGTTATTGATTCCCCTAGTTAAGTTTGTTGATTCTTTAACACAGCTACTTTATGAGTCTTGGCTGTGGCCCTAAGCACTTTGTTTTCCAGTATTACCACCAGATACATAAATGCCACAGACACATAACTGGGTGAACCTTTTCAGATTGTGACTCAGCTTTGCTAGAGTCCCCAATTAGAGGTGTCCAGGGTTCTTAAGCACACTCTTCATTTTTCTTTGGACCTCAACTTTAACCGCTCAGTCTCAAGTTTTCACTTGACACCTTCACGCCACAAGCACATGGTTAGGGACAGCTTGGTTTAGCCGCTTAGGCCAGGATTTTATTCCTGTGGGCCCTCCTATCCACTGATGCTCAAAGCCTTGGATCCTTTTTATCACCCTTGCCTTTTGGTTTAAAGGGGTATTGGTTTTTTCTGCTTGCTTTTCTTTTTCTTTCTTTTTCTTTTCTCTTTTTTTCTTTTTTTTCTCCTCTCCCCTTTTTTTTTTGCAAGCTTTTCACTGCTTTTTCTTGCTTTAAGAATCAATTTTATGATTTTTCAGGTCATCAGATAACATTTCTCCTTTTTCCATCATTCTTTCAAGAGCCAACAATTTTAACATTCATAAACAATCAACTTCAAAAATATGCACTATTCAAGCATTAATTCAGAAAACAATAGTATTGCCACCACATCAAAATAATTAAACTGTTTTAAAATTCAAAATTCATGTACTTCTTTTTCTTTTTCAATTAAAAATACTTTTTATTTAAGAAAGGTGATGGATTCATAGGACATTCATAGCTTTAAGACATAAACTTTAAATTTTTATTGATTATGGAATAAAAATAAGACTCAAAAATAAATATAAGCGCAGACCCATAATAATAGAAGACAGAAAATTAAAAGCAGAAGAATAAATGACTCTTAATAATAAAGGTTATCACAGAGTTAGGACTCAACAACCTTGATTTTGAGGAGTGGATGCTCCCTCAATCTGTGGGGTGCTTGGTCCTTCAAGGGAGAGCTTCTGGCACTTCAGCTCCTGTAGCTCACGCCCCTGCTTCTCCTGTTCCTTCAGCAGTTTGCAGAGCATGCAGTTTTGATTCTACTGTTCTTCCTTAAGTTGTTCCATAGCTTCTTGCAGCTTGGTAACAGATGCTTCTAGGCAGGTCCAGTAGTCAATTTCAGGAATTTCTGGGAGGAACTCCTGCGCCCTCCTTTTGATGGAGTTGTCTTGCACTTGTCCTTCCATTGACTTCTTGGTGATTGGGTGTTCGATTGGGATGAATTCATTTACTCCCATCCTCACCCCAGCATCTTTACATAGCAGAGAAATTAAGCTTGGGTAGGCCAGTTTGGCTTCAGTGGAGTTCTTGTTTGCAATTGTGTAAATCTCACAAGAAATCAGATGATGAATCTCCACTTCTTTTCCAAGCATAATACAATGAATCATCACTGCTCTTTTGGCAGTGACCTCAGAGTGGTTGGTAGTGGGCAATATAGAACACCCAATGAAGTCCAACCAGCCTCTTGCAACTGGTTTGAGATCTCCCCTCTTGAGTTGGTTTGGGACACCTTTTGAATTGGTTATCCACTTAGTTCTAGGGAGGCATATGTCCTGTAGAACTTGATCCAACCCCTTATCTACTCTCACCATTCTCCTATTAAAGGATTCTGGATTGGTGCACGAAATTGTGATCTCCAGGCTCGAACAAATCCTGGTAATGGCTCCAAAGCTTGGTGCTCTGATCTTAATTCATAATTGTCACAACTTCGATACAACTAACCAGCAAGTGCACTGGGTCGTCCAAGTAATACCTTACGTGAGTAAGGGTCGAATCCCAAGGAGATTGTTGGTATGAAGCAAGCTATGGTCACCTTGTAAATCTCAGTCAGGCAGATATAAAGTGATAATGGTGTTTTCGAATATTAATTAATAAAATAGGGATAGAGACACTTATGTAATTCATTGATAGGAATTTCAGATAAGCGAATGGAGATGCTTTCGTTCCTCTGAACCTCTGCTTTCCTGCTATCTTCATCCAGTCAGTCTTACTCCTTTCCATGGCTGGCTTTATGTGATACATCACCACTGTCAATGGCTACTTTCGGTCATCTCTCGGGAAAATGATCCAATGCCCTGTCACGGCACGGCTAATCGTCTGGAGGCATCACCCTTGTCAATGGCTTCATCTTATCCTCTCAGTGAATAATATGCTCACGCACCCTGTCACGGCACGGCTATTCATCTGTCGGTTCTCGATCATGCTGGAATAGGATTTACTATCCTTTTGCGTCTGTCACTAACGCCCTGCAATCGCGAGTTAGGAGCTCGTCACAGTCATTCAATCATTGAATCCTACTCGGAATACCACAGACAAGGTTTAGACTTTCCAGATTCTCTTGAATGCCGCCATCATTCTAGCTTACGCCACGAAGATTCTGATTAGGAGATCTAAGAGATATTCATTCTAGCTTATTTCATGTAGAACAGAAGTGTTTGTCAGGCACGCGTTCATAAGGGAGAAGGATGATGAGCGTCACACATAATCATCACCTTCATCACGTTCTTGGGTGCGAATGGATATCTTAGAAGCGAAATAAGATGAATTGAATAGAAAACAGAAGTACTTTGCATTAATCTTTGAGGAACAGCAGAGCTCCACACCTTAATCTATGGAGTGTAGAAACTCTACCGTTGAAAATATATAAGTGAAAGGTTCAGGCATGGCCGAGATGGCCAGCCCCCAAAACGTGATCAAAGGATCATAAGGTAATCCCAAGATTGTCAAAAAGACTAGTAAGAGGTCCTATTTATAATAAACTAGTCACTAGGGTTTACATGAGTAAGTAATTGATGCATAAATCCACTTCCGGGGCCCACTTGGTGTGTGTTTGGGCTGAGCTTAAGTGTAGCACGTGCAGAGGCCATTTGTGGAGTTGAACGCCAGTTTCTGTGCCAGTTTGGGCGTTCAACTCTTGTTTTGGATCCTTTTCTGGCGCTGGACGCCAGATTTGGGCAGAAGGCTGGCGTTGAACGCCAGTTTACGTCGTCAATTCTTGGCTAAAGTATGGACTATTATATATTTCTGGAAAGCCCTGGATGTCTACTTTCCAACGCAATTGGAAGCGCGCCATTTCGAGTTCTGTAGCTCCAGAAAATCCACTTTGAGTGCAGGGAGGTCAGAATCCAACAGCATCAGCAGTCCTTTTTCAACCTCTGAATCTGATTTCTGCTCAAGTCCCTCAATTTCAGCCAGAAAATACCTGAAATCACAGAAAAACACACAAACTCATAGTAAAGTCCAGAAATGTGAATTTAACATAAAAACTAATGAAAACATCCCTAAAAGTAACTAGATCCTACTAAAAACATACTAAAAACAATGCCAAAAAGCGTATAAATTATCCGCTCATCACAACACTAAACTTAAATTGTTGCTTGTCCCCAAGCAACTGAAAATCAAATAGGATAAAAAGAAGAGAATATACTATAAATTCCAAACTATCAATGAAACAGAGCTTCAATCATATGAGCGGGACTTATAGCTTTTTGCCTCTTGAATAGTTTTGGCATCTCACTTTATCCATTGAAGTTTAGAATGATTGGCATCTATAGGAACTTAGAGTTCAAATAGTGTTATTGATTCTCCTAGTTCAGTATGATGATTCTTGAACACAGCTTCTTTATGAGTCTTGGCCGTGGCCATAAGCACTTTGTTTTCCAGTATTACCACCGGATACATAAATGCCACAGACACATAATTGGGTGAACCTTTTCAGATTGTGACTCAGCTTTGCTAAAGTCCCCAATTAGAGGTGTCCAGGGTTCTTAAGCACACTCTTCTTTTGCTTTGGACCTTGACTTTAACCGCTCAGTCTCAAGTTTTCACTTGACACCTACACGCCAGAAGCACATGGTTAGGGACAGCTTGGTTTAGCCGTTTAGACCAGGATTTTATTCCTTTAGGCCCTCCTATCCACTGATGCTCAAAGCCTTGGGATCCTTTTTTATTTGCCCTTGCCTTTTGGTTTTAAGGGTTATTGGCTTTTTCTGCTTGCTTTTTCTTTTTCTTTCTATTTTTTTTTTCGCCTATTTTTTTTTCCTGCAAGCTTTGTTTTTTGCTGCTTTTTCTTGCTTCAAGAATCATTTTTATGATTTTTCAGATTATCAAATAACATGTCTCTCAGTCATCATTCTTTCAAGAGCCAACATATTTAACATTCTTAAACAACAACTTCAAAAGACATATGCACTGTTCAAGCATACATTCAGAAAACAAGAAGCATTGTCACCACATCAATATAATTAAGCTAAGTTCAAGGATAAATTCGAAACTCATGTACTTCTTGTTCTTTTGAATTAAATCATTTTTCATTTAAGAGAGGTGATGGATTCATAGGACATTCATATCTTTAAGACAAAGTTACTACTACTAATGATCATGTAATGAAGACACAAACATAGATAGGCACATAACATAGAAAACAAAAAACAGAGAAAGCAAGGAATGAATCCACCTTAGTGATGGTGGCGTTTCCTTCTTGAGGAACCAATGATGTCCTTGAGCTCTTCTATGTCTCTTCCTTGTCTTTGTTGCTCCTCCCTCATTGCCTTTTGATCTTCTCTTATTTCATGCAGCATGATGGAGTGCTCTTGATGTTCCACCCTTAGTTGTCCCATATTGGAACTCAATTCTCCTAGGGAGGTGTTGATTTGCTCCCAATAATTTTGTGGAGGAAAGTGCATTTGAGGCATCTCAGGGATCTCATGGAAGTGAGCTTCTTGCGCCTCTCGAGCTCTATGACTGGGCTCTCTTGCTTGCTCCATCTTTTTCTTAGTGATGGGCTTGTCCTCTTTAATGAGGATATCTCCCTCTATGTCAATCCCAGCTGAATTGCATATGTGGCAAATGAGGTGAGGAAAGGCTAACCTTGCCATGGTGGAGGACTTGTCAGCCACCTTGTAGAGTTCTTGAGGTATAATCTCATGAACTTCCACCTCTTCTCCAATCATGATGCTATGGATCATGATGGCCCGGTCTATAGTAACTTCAGACCGGTTGCTAGTGGGAATGATTGAGCATTGAATAAACTCCAACCATCCTCTAGCTATAGGCTTGAGGTCCAATCTTCTTAGTTGAACCGGCTTGCCTTTGGAGTCAATCTTCCATTGAGCTCCTTCTACACATATGTCCATAAGGACTTGGTCCAACCTTTGATCAAAGTTGACTCTCCTTGTGTAGGGGCGTGCGTTCTCTTCCATGTATGGCAAGTTGAACGCCAACCTCACATTTTCCGGACTAAAATCTAAGTATTTCCCCCGAACCATTGTAACATAGTTCTTTGGATCCGGGTTCTTACTTTGATCATGGTTCTTGGTGATCCATGCATTGGCATAGAACTCTTGAACCATTAGGATGCCGACTTGTTGGATGGGATTTGTTAGAACTTCCCAACCTCTTCTTTGAATTTCATGTCGGATCTCCGGATACTCATTTCTTTTGAGTTTAAAAGGGACCTCAGGGATCACCTTCTTCTTGGCCACAACATCATAGAAGTGGTCTTGATGGGCTTTGGAGATGAACCTTTCCATCTCCCATGACTCGGATGTGGAAGCTTTTGTCTTCCCTTTCCCTCTTCTAGAGGATTCTCCGGTCTTGGGTGCCATCAATGGTAATGGAAAAACAAAAATGCTATGCTTTTACCACACCAAACTTAGAATATTGCTCGCCCTCGAGCAATAAACAAAAGAATAGAGGAAGAAGAAGAAGAAATAAGGAGGGGGAAAGGGAAATGTGGTTTCGGCCAAGAAGGGTGTAAAGGGGTGTGTTGTGGGAATTTGATGAAGAATGGAGGTCTTTATATAGGGAAGGGAGGTGGGGTATTGGTTCGGCCATATGGGTGGGTTTGGGTGGGAAATTGGTTTTGAATTTTGAAGGTAGGTGGAGTTTATGAGGTAGGTTTATGGGGAAGAGGGGATGGATGTGAGTGGTGAAGGTTTAGTGGGGAAGAGAGATTGAGGTGATTGGTGAGGGGTTTTTAGGGAAGAGTGTTTGTGGGGTTGTGTGAAAGAGAGTGGTGAGAAGAAGTGAGTGGAGGTAGGTGGGGATCCTGTGGGGTCCACAGATCCTGAGTGGATCCTGTGGGGTCCACAGATCCTGAGGTGTTCAAGGATTTACATCCCTGCACCCATTAGGCATGTAAAAATGCCTTTGTATCCAACTCTGGGCGTTCAGCGCCAGGTTGGTGGCCATTTTGGGCGTTCAACGCCCATCTGTGTGCCATTTCTGGCGTTGAACGCCAGAACTATGCCTGTTCTGGCGTTCAGCGCCCAGAAGCTGCCCATTTTGGGCGTTCAGCGCCAGAACCATGCTCTGTTCTGGCGCTGAACGCCAGACAGATGCTCCTCCAGGGTGTGATTTTTTTCTGCTGTTTTTGATTCCGTTTTCAAATTTTCTAATTATTTTGTGACTCCACATGATCATGAACCTAAGAAAACATGAAAAACAATAAAAATAAGAATTAGATAAACATTGGGTTGCCTCCCAACAAGCGCTTCTTTAATGTCAATAGCTTGACAGTGGGCTCTCATGGAGCCTCACAGATGTGCAGAGCTTTGTTGAGACTCTCCAACACCAAACTTAGAGTTTGGATATGGGAGTTCAACACCAAACTTAGAGTTTGGTTGTGGCCTCCCAACACCAAACTTAGAGTTTGACTGTGGGGGCTCTGGTTGACTCTGCTTTAAGAGAAGCTTTTCATGCTTCCTCTTCATGGTTGTAGAGGGAGATCCTTGAGTTTTGAATACAAGGGAGTTCTCATTCCATTGAAGGACTATTTCACCTCTGTCAACATCAATCACAGCTCTTGCTGTGGCCAGGAAAGGTCTTCCTAGGATGATGGATTCATCCTCTTCCTTTCCAGTATCCAGGACTATGAAATCAGTAGGTATGTAAAGGCCCTCAACCTTTACTAATACATCTTCTACTTGTCCATAAGCCTGTTTTCTTGAGCTGTCTGCCATCTCTAATGAGATTTTAGCAGCTTGCACCCCATAGATTCCCAGTTTCTCTATTACAGAGAGGGGCATGAGGTTTATACCTGAACCAAGGTCACACAGAGCTTTAAAGATCATGGTGCCTATGGTACAAGGTAATATGAACTTTCCAGGATCCTGTCTCTTCTGAGGCAATGTCAGTTGATCCAAATCACTTAGTTCATTGATGAATAAGGGAGGTTCAACTTCCCAAGTATCAACGCCAAATAATTTGGCATTCAGCTTCATGATTGCACCAAGAAACTTGGCAGTTTGCTCTTCAGTAACATCCTCATTCTCTTCAGAAGAGGAATACTCATCAGAGCTCATGAAGGGCATAAGGAGGTTCAATGGAATCTCTATGGTCTCTAGATGAGCCTCAGAGTCCTTTGGTTCCTCAGAGGGAAGCTCCTTATTGATCACTGGACATCCCAGGAGGTCTTCCTCCTTGGGATTCACGTCCTCTCCTTCCTTTACAGGTTCGGCCATGGCACTTATGTCAATGGCCTTGCACTCTCCTTTTGGGTTCTCTTCTGTATTGCTTGGGAGAGTACTAGGAGGGATTTCGGTGATCGTTTTACTCAGCTGGCCCACTTGTGCTTCCAGATTTCTAATGGAAGACCTTGTTTCATTCATGAAACTTACAGTGGCCTTAGATAGATCAGAGACTTGATTTGCTAAATTAGAAGCATTTTGTTCAGAGTTCTCTGTCTGTTGCTGAGTTGATGATGGACAAGGTTTGCTATTGCTAAACCTGTTTCTTCCACCATTATTAAAGCCTTGTTGGGGCTTTTGATCCTTCCATGAGAAATTTGGATGATTTCTCCATGTTGAGTTATAGGTGTTTCCATAAGGTTCACCTAAGTAATTTACCTCTGCTATTGCAGGGTTCTCAGGATCATAGGCTTCTTCTTCGGAAGATGCCTCTTGAGTACTGTTGGATGCAGCTTGCATTCCATGCAGACTCTGATAGATCATATTGACTTGCTGAGTCAATATTTTATTCTGAGCCAATATGGCATTCAGAGTATCAACCTCAAGAACTCCCTTCTTCATAGGCGTCCCATTACTCACAGGATTCCTTTCAGAAGTGTACATGAACTGGTTATTAGCAACCATGTCAATGAGTTCTTGAGCTTCTGCAGGCGTTTTCTTTAGGTGAATGGATCCACCTGCAGAAGTATCCAATGACATCTTAGATAACTCAGACAGACCATCATAGAATATATCCAGGATGGTCCATTCTGAGAGCATGTCAGAAGGACACTTTTTGGTCAACTGTTTGTATCTTTCCCAAGCTTCATAGAGGGATTCACCTTCTTTCTGTCTGAAGGTTTGAACATCAGCTCTAAGCTTGCTCAGCTTTTGAGGAGGAAAGTACTTGGCTAAGAAAGCCGTGACCAGCTTATCCCAAGAGTTCAGGCTGTCTTTAGGTTGAGAATCCAACCATAATCTAGCTCTGTCTCTTACAGCAAAAGGGAAAAGCATGAGCCTGTAGACTTCAGGATCTACTCCATTAGTCTTAACAGTATCACATATCTGCAAGAATTTAGTTAAGAACTGAAAAGGATCTTCAGATGGAAGTCCATGAAGCTTGCAGTTCTGCTGCATCAGAGAAACTAATTGAGGTTTCAGCTCAAAGTTGTTTGCTCCAATGGCAGGAATGGAGATGCTTCTTCCATGTAAATTGGAATTAGGTGCAGTAAAGTCACCAAGCATCTTCCTTACATTATTATTATTTTCGACTGCCATCTCCTTCTCCTGTTCAAAAATTTCTGAAAGATTATCTCTGGATTGTTGTAATTTAGCTTCTCTTAATTTTCTCTTCAGAGTCCTTTCAGGTTCTGGATCTGCTTCCACAAGAATGTTCTTATCCTTGCTCCTGCTCATATGACAATGAAGAAGGCACATAATAATAATAATAATAATAATAGAGATTCTCTTTGCCACAGTATAGAGGTTCCCTTATGTGAGTAGAAGAAAAGAGGAAGAAATTCGAACACAGATAGAAGACGGGGTTCGAATTTGGTGATGATGTGAGGAAGAGATGTTAGTTAATGAATGAATAAATAGAATAGGATGAGAGAGAGGGAGGGAATTTTCAAAAATTATTTTTGAAAAAGAGTTAGTGATTTTCGAAAATGGTTTTTGAAAAATGTTAGTAATTTTCGAAAATTTTTGAAATCAAAAATAAAAATTAAAAATAATTAGTTAATTAAAAAGAAATTTTTGAAAAAGGGGGAGATATTTTCGAAAATTAGAAAGAGAGAATTAGTTAGGTGGTTTTGAAAAAGTTAAGAAACAAACAAAAAGTTAGTTAGTTAGTTGAAACAAATTTTGAAAACCAATTTTGAAAAGATAAGAAGTTAGGAAGTTAGAAAAGATATTTTGAAAAGATATTTTTGAAAAAGATAAGATAAGAAGATATTTTTGAAAAGATATGATAGAAATTAGTTTTTGAAAAAGATTTGATTTTTAAAATCTCAATTAATGACTTGATTCATAAAAAAAATCACAAGATATGATTCTAGAACTTAAAGTTTGAATCTTTCTTAACAAGCAAGTAACAAACTTCAAATTTTTGAATCAAAACATTAATTGATTATGTTATTTTCGAAAATTGATTTTAAAAATAAGAAAAAGATTTTTGAAAAATATTTTTGGAATTTTCGAAAATTACTAAGATATTTGAAAAAGATTTGATTTTTGAAAAAGATTTTGAAAAAGATAAGATTTTCAAATTGAAAATTTGATTTGACTCATGAGAAACAATTTGATTTTAAAAAATTTTGAAAAAGTCAATCCAAATTTTCGAATTTGATGAGAGAAAAAGGGAAAGATATTTTTTTTTATTTTTGAAATTTTTTGAAAAACATGAAAAATATGCAATGCATGAAATTTTTAGATCAAAACAATGAATGCATGCAAGAATGCTATGAATGTCAAGATGAACACCAAGAACACTTTTTTTGAAAAATTTTTAATGCAAAGAAAATATGCAAGACACCAAACTTAGAATTCTTTAATGCTTAGGCACTAAGAATTCAAGAATGCATATGATAAACATGAAAAGACACAAAACAAAAAATCATCAAGATCATACAAGAAGACTTACCAAGAACAACTTGAAGATCATGAAGAACACCATGAATGCATGAAATTTTCGAAAAATGCAAGATGCACATGCAATTGACACCAAACTTATAACATGACACATGACTCAAACAAGAAACACAAAATATTTTTTATTTTTATGATTTTCTAATTTTTTTTGGATTTTTTTTCGAAAATAATATGAAAAAAAAATAAGGATTCCAAAATTTTTAATATGAATTCCAGGAATCTTGCCATGTTAGTCTAAAGCTTCAGTCCAGGAATTAGACATGGCTCACTAGCCAGCCAAGCTTTCGAAGAAAGCTCCAGTCCAAAACACTAGACATGGCCAATGGCCAGCCAAGCTTTAGCATGTAAATCAGAAACAGTAGCAGGTGGATTAACTCCAACTAGCTTGCTCTTGATAACAAATTGCTGCCTCAGTCCAAATAAATTTAGACATGGCTTTACAGCCAGCCAGGCTTCACATGCTTCATGAAACACTAGAATTCATTCTTAAAAATTCTGAAGCCATAGAATAATTTATTTTTGAAAACATTTTTATCTTTTTTTTTTTCGAAAACAGATGAGAGATTTTTGAAATTATTTTTGAAAAATTTTTTTTGAAAAGAAAATAAAAAGAAAATTACCTAATCTGAGCAACAAGATGAACCGTCAGTTGTCCAAACTCAAACAATCCCCGGCAACGGCGCCAAAAACTTGGTGCACGAAATTGTGATCTCCAGGCTCGAACAAATCCTGGTAATGGCTCCAAAGCTTGGTGCTCTGATCTTAATTCATAATTGTCACAACTTCGATACAACTAACCAGCAAGTGCACTGGGTCGTCCAAGTAATACCTTACGTGAGTAAGGGTCGAATCCCACGGAGATTGTTGGTATGAAGCAAGCTATGGTCACCTTTTAAATCTCAGTCAGGCAGATATAAAGTGATAATGGTGTTTTCAAATATTAATTAATAAAATAGGGATAGAGACACTTATGTAATTCATTGATAGGAATTTCAGATAAGCGAATGGAGATGCTTTCGTTCCTCTGAACCTCTGCTTTCCTGCTATCTTCATCCAGTCAGTCTTACTCCTTTCCATGGCTGGCTTTATGTGATACATCACCACTGTCAATGGCTACTTTCGGTCATCTCTCGGGAAAATGATCCAATGCCCTGTCACGGCACGGCTAATCGTCTGGAGGCATCACCCTTGTCAATGGCTTCATCTTATCCTCTCAGTGAATAATATGCTCACGCACCCTGTCATGGCACGGCTATTCATCTGTCGGTTCTCGATCATGCTGGAATAGGATTTACTATCCTTTTGCGTCTGTCACTAACGCCCTGCAATCGCGAGTTAGGAGCTCGTCACAGTCATTCAATCATTGAATCCTACTCGGAATACCACAGACAAGGTTTAGACTTTCCAGATTCTCTTGAATGCCGCCATCATTCTAGCTTACGCCACGAAGATTCTGATTAGGAGATCTAAGAGATATTCATTCTAGCTTATTTCATGTAGAACAGAAGTGTTTGTCAGGCACGCGTTCATAAGGGAGAAGGATGATGAGCGTCACACATAATCATCACCTTCATCACGTTCTTGGGTGCGAATGGATATCTTAGAAGCGAAATAAGATGAATTGAATAGAAAACAGAAGTACTTTGCATTAATCTTTGAGGAACAGCAGAGCTCCACACCTTAATCTATGGAGTGTAGAAACTCTACCGTTGAAAATATATAAGTGAAAGGTTCAGGCATGGCCGAGATGGCCAGCCCCCAAAACGTGATCAAAGGATCATAAGGTAATCCCAAGATTGTCAAAAAGACTAGTAAGAGGTCCTATTTATAATAAACTAGTCACTAGGGTTTACATGAGTAAGTAATTGATGCATAAATCCACTTCCGGGGCCCACTTGGTGTGTGTTTGGGCTGAGCTTAAGTGTAGCACGTGCAGAGGCCATTTGTGGAGTTGAACGCCAGTTTCTGTGCCAGTTTGGGCGTTCAACTCTGGTTTTGGATCCTTTTCTGGCGCTGGACGCCAGATTTGGGCAGAAGGCTGGCGTTGAACGCCAGTTTACGTCGTCAATTCTTGGCCAAAGTATGGACTATTATATATTTCTGGAAAGCCCTGGATGTCTACTTTCCAACGCAATTGGAAGCGCGCCATTTCGAGTTCTGTAGCTCCAGAAAATCCACTTTGAGTGCAGGGAGGTCAGAATCCAACAGCATCAGCAGTCCTTTTTCAACCTCTGAATCTGATTTCTGCTCAAGTCCCTCAATTTCAGCCAGAAAATACCTGAAATCACAGAAAAACACACAAACTCATAGTAAAGTCCAGAAATGTGAATTTAACATAAAAACTAATGAAAACATCCCTAAAAGTAACTAGATCCTACTAAAAACATACTAAAAACAATGCCAAAAAGCATATAAATTATCCGCTCATCATGGATCATCTTGTAGTTGAGGCAATTTGAAGATCTCTCTTATTTTGTCCAGATGGAAGTAAATAAGCCTCCCTCTGACCATGGTTCGGTAGGTATGAAAGGTGGTTCTAGTTATTCTCTCTTTATCTGTCAGCCACAGATTTGTGTAGAATTCCTGAACCATGTTTCTTCCAACCTTTGTCTCAGGATTGGCTAGAATTTCCCATCCTCTATTTTGAATTTGCTCTTGGATCTCTGGATATTCATCCTCTTTCAGATTGAATTTAACTTCCGGGATCACTGATGAGCGGATAATTTATACGCTTTTTGGCATTATTTTTAGTATGTTTTTAGTAGAATCTAGTTACTTTTAGGGATACTTTTATTAGTTTTTATGTTAAATTCACTTTCTGGACTTTACTATGAGTTTGTGTGTTTTTCTGTGATTTCAGATATTTTCTGGCTGAAATTGAGGGACTTGAGCAAAAATCAGATTCAGAGGTTGAAGAAGGACTGCTGATGCTGTTGGATTCTGACCTCCCTGCACTCAAAGTGGATTTTCTGGAGCTACAGAACTCAAAATGGCACGCTTCTAATTGCGTTGAAAAGTAGACATCCAGGGCTTTCCAGCAATATATAATAGTCCATACTTTGGCCGAGTTTAGACGACGCAAAAGGGCGTTGAACGCTAGTTCTACGCTGTAGTCTGGAGTTAAACGCCAGAAACACGTTACAACTTGACGTTCAACTCCAGAAGAAGCCTCTGCACGTATAAACTTCAAGCTCAGCCCAAGCACACACCAAGTGGGCCTCGGAAGTGGATTTATGCATCAATTACTTACTTCTGTAAACCCTAGTAACTAGTTTAGTATAAATAGGACTTTTTACTATTGTATTGGACATCTTATGATTTTAGTTCGTCTTTGGATCATAATGATCACGTTTGGGGGCGGGCCATTCGGCAATGCCTGAACCTTTCACTTATGTATTTTTCAACGGTAGAGTTTCTACACTCCATAAATTAAGGTGTGGAGCTCTGCTGTTCCTTATGAATTAATGCAAAGTACTACTGTTTCTTTATTCAATTCAACCTATTCCGCTTCTAAGATATTCATTTGCACTTCAATATGAATGTGATGAATGTGACAATCATCATCATTCCCTTACGAACGCGTGCCTGACAACCACTTCCGTTCCACCTTAGATTGAATGAATATCTCTTGGATCTCTTAATCAGAATCTTCGTGGTATAAGCTAGATTGATGGCGGCATTCATGAGAGTCTGGAAAGTCTAAACCTTGTCTGTGGTATTCCGAGTAGGATTCAGGGATTGAATGACTGTGACAAACTTCAAACTCGTGAGTGCTGGGCGTAGTAAAAGACGCAAAAGGAGGGTGAATCCTATTCCAGTATGATCGAGAACCTCAAATGATTAGCCGTGCTGTGACAGAGCATTTGGACCTTTTTCACAAGAGGATGGGATGTAGCCATTGACAACGGTGATGCCCTTACATAAAGCTTGCCATGGAAAGGAGTAGGACTGATTGGATGAAGACAACAGGAAAGCAGAAGTTCAGAAGAACGAAAGTATCTCTATATGCTTATCTGAAATTCCCTCCAATGAATTACATAAGTGTTTCTATCTTTATTTTCTACTTATTTATTATTAATTTTCGAAAACTCCATAACCATTTGATATCCGCCTGACTGAGATTTACAAGGTGACCATAGCTTGCTTCTTACCGACAATCTCCGTGGGATCGGCCCTTACTCACGTAAGGTTTTATTACTTGGACGACCCAGTGCACTTGCTGGTTAGTTGTGCGAAGTTGTGAAGTTATGTTTGGACCATGGTATTGTGCACCAGTTATTGGCACCATTGCCAGGGAGAGAACGAACAACAAATTTTACAACCTCAGAGTAACAATTTCGCACACCAAGTTTTTGGCGCCGTTGCCGGGGATTGTTCTGAGTTTGGACAACTGACGGTTCATCTTGTTGCTCAGATTAGGTAATTTTCTTTTTGTTTTATTTTCGAAAATTTTTCAAAAAAATCTTTCAAAAAAATTTTTTTTATTTATATTCTTCAGAATTTTTAAGAATGAATTCTAGTGTTTCATGAAGCATGTTGAAGCCTGGCTGGCTGTAAAGCCATGTCTAAATTCTTTTGGACTGGGGCTTCCAACCCAACATTATCAAGAGCAAGCTAGTTGTTGCTAATCCATCGGCTGCTGTATGCTTGATTTGTCACTTAAAGCTTGGCTGGCCATTGGCCATGTCTAGTGTTTTGGACCGGAGTTTTCATTGAAAGCTTGGCTGGCTAGTGAGCCATGTAAAGAACGCAAGATTCTTGGAATTCATATTAAAAATTTTGGAATTCTTATTTTCCTTTTTCAAATTAATTTTTGAAAAATACCAAAAAAATTAGAAAATAATAAAAAATTAAAAAAAAATATTTCATGTTTCTTGTTTGAGTCTTGAGTCAATTTTAAGTTTGGTGTCAATTGCATGTTTTAAAGTTTGCATAAAATTTTCGAAAAATTCATGCATTCATAGTGTTTTTCATGATCTTCAAGTTGTTCTTGGTAAGTCTTCTTGTTTGATCTTGATGTTTTCTTGTTTTGTGTCTTTTCTTGTTTTTCATGTGCATTTTTGCATTCATAGTGTCTGAACATGAAAGATTTCTAGGTTTGGTGTCTTACATGTTTTCTTTACATTGAAAAATTTTTCAAAAAAATATGTTCTTGATGTTCATCATGATCTTCAAAGTGTTCTTGGTGTTCATCTTGACATTCATAGCATTCTTGCATGCATTCGTTGTTTTGATCCATAACTTTCATGCATTGAGTTCTTTTCATGTTTTTCTCTTTCATCATTAAAAATTCAAAAATAAAAAAAATATCTTTCCCTTTTTCACTCATAAATTTCAAAAATTTGAGTTGATTTTTTCAAAACTTTTTAAAACTTAGTTGTTTCTTATGAGTCAAATCAAATTTTCAATTTAAAAATCTTATCTTTTTCAAATCTTTTTTAAAAAAAAATCATATCTTTTCCATTTTTTTATTATTTCTTTTCGAAAATTTCAAAAATATTTTTCAAAATATTTTCAAAATCTTTTTCTTAATTTTATCATATTTTCGAAAATATCATCAACAATTAATGTTTTGATTCAAAAATTTTCAAGTTTGTTACTTGCTTGTTAAGAAAGATTCAAACTTTAAGTTCTAGAATCATATCTTGTGATTTCTTGTGAACCAAGTCATTAATTGTGATTTTAAAAATCAAATCTTTTTCAAAACTAATTCTAATCATATCTTTCTATCATATTTTTTTTTAAATCTTATCTTTTTCAAAAATTTGATTTTCAAATATCTTTTCTAACTTCTTATCTTCTTATCTTTTCAAAATTGATTTTCAAATCTTTTTCAAATCTTTTTCAACTAACTAATTGACTTTTTGTTTGTTTCTTATCTTTTTCAAAACTACCTAACTAACTCTCTCTCTCTAATTTTCAAAAATCTCTTCCCTCTTTTTTAAAAATTCTTTTTAATTAACTAATTGTTTCAATTTTTAATTTTAATTCGCTTACATCCCTAATTTTCGAAAATCACTAACCGGTTTCAAAATTTTATTTTCGAAAATCCTCTTTCTCTCTCATCTCCTTCTATTTATTTATTCATCTACTAATACTTCATCTCACCCGAATTCGAACCCCCTCTTCCATCTGTGTTCGAATTTTCTTTTCTTCCCTTCTTTACATTACATTCTTTTCTTCTTCTACTCACACAGGGGAACCTCTATACCTGGGTAAAAAGGATCCCTATTATTATTATTTTTCTGTTCCCTCTTTTTCATATGAGTAGGAGCAAGGACAAGAACATTCTTGTTGAAGCAGACCCTGAACCTGAAAGGACTCTGAAGAGGAAACTAAGAGAATCTAAAATACAACAATCCAGAGATAACCTTACAGAAATTTTCGAACAGGAAGAGGAGATGGCAGCCAAAAATAATAATAATGCAAGAAGGATGCTTGGTGACTTTACTGCACCTAATTCCAATTTACATGGAAGAAGCATCTCCATCCCTACCATTGGAGCAAATAGTTTTGAGCTTAAACCTCAATTAGTTTCTCTGATGCAACAAAACTGCAAGTTTCATGGACTTCCATCTGAAGATCCTTTTCAGTTCTTAACTGAATTCTTGCAGATCTGTGATACTGTTAAGACTAATGGAGTAGATCCTGAAGTCTACAGGCTGATGCTTTTCCCATTTGCTGTAAGAGACAGAGCTAGAATATGGTTAGACTCTCAACCTAAGGATAGCCTGAACTCTTGGGATAAGCTGGTCAAGGCTTTCTTAGCCAAGTTCTTTCCTCCTCAAAAGCTGAGTAAGCTTAGAGTGGATGTTCAAACCTTCAGACAGAAAGAAGGTGAATTCCTCTACGAAGCTTGGGAGAGATACAAGGAACTGACCAAAAAGTGTCCTTCCGACATGCTTTCAGAATGGACCATCCTGGATATATTCTATGATGGTCTGTCTGAATTAGCTAAGATGTCATTGGATACTTCTGCAGGTGGATCCATTCACCTAAAGAAAACGCCTGCAGAAGCTCAAGAACTCATTGACATGGTTGCTAATAACCAGTTCATGTACACTTCTGAGAGGAATCCTGTGAGTAATGGGACGCCTCAGAAGAAGGGAGTTCTTGAAATTGATACTCTGAATGCCATATTGGCTCAGAACAAACTATTGACTCAACAGGTCAATATGATTTTTCAGAGTCTGAATGGAATGCAAGCTGCATCCAACAGAACTCAAGAGGCATCTTTTGAAGAAGAAGCTTATGATCCTGAGAACCCTGCAATAGCAAAGGTAAATTATATGGGTGAACCTTATGGAAACACCTATAACCCCTCATGGAGAAATCACCCAAATTTCTCATGGAAGGATCAACAAAAGCCTCAACAAGGTTTTAATAATGGCCGAAGAAATAGGTTTAACAGTAGTAAACCTTTTCCATCATCCACTCAGCAACAGACAGAAAATTCTGAGCAGAATCCATCTAGCTTAGCAAATTTAGTCTCTGATCTATCTAAGGCCACTCTGAGTTTCATGAATGAAACAAGGTCCTCCGTTAGAAATTTGGAGGCACAAGTGGGCCAGCTGAGTAAGAAGATCACTGAAACTCCTCCTAGTACTCTTCCAAGCAATACAGAAGAGAATCCAAAGAAAGAGTGCAAGGCCATTGATATAACCATCATGGCCGAATCCAAGGAGGAACCAAAGGACTCTGAGGCTCATCTAGAGACCATAGAGATTCCATTGAACCTCCTTATGCCCTTCATAAGCTCTGAAGAGTATTCTTCTTCTGAAGAGAATGAGGATGTTACTGAAGAGCAAGTTGCCAAGTACCTTGGTGCAATAATGAAGCTGAATGCCAAACTATTTGGTAATGAGACTTGGGAAGATGAACCTCCCTTGCTCATCAAGGAACTGAGTGATCTGGATCAACTGACATTGCCTCAGAAGAAACAGGATTGGTGCACGAAATTGTGATCCCCGACAACGGCGCCAAAAACTCTGTACGCACATCTTAATAAATCGTTTTTTATTCAAAACTTCGATACAACTAACCAGCAAGTGCACTGGGTCGTCCAAGTAATAAACCTTACGTGAGTAAGGGTTGATCCCACAGAGATTGTTGGTATGAAGCAAGCTATGGTCATTTTGTAGATCTCAGTCAGGCGGATATCAAATGGTTATGGTGTTTTCGAAAATAATAATAAATAAACAGAGAATAAAGATAGAAATACTTATGTATATCATCGGTGAGAATTTCAGATAAACGTATAGAGATGCTTTCGTCCCTCTGAACTTCTGCTTTCCTACTGTCTTTATCCAATCAGTCCTACTCCTTTCCATGGCTGGCTTTATGTAAGGACATCACCATTGTCAATGGCTACTTTTCATCCTCTCTGTGAAAATGGTCCGATGCGCTGTCACTGCATGGCTAATCATCTGGAGGCATCACCGTTGTCAATGGCTGCATCCTATCCTCTTGTGAAAATGGTCCAAATGCTCTGTCACAGCACGGCTAATCATCTGAGGTTCCCGATCATACTGGAATAGGATTCACCCTCCTTTTGCGTCTGTCAATATGCCCAGCACTCGCGAGTTTGAAGTTCGTCACAGTCATTCAATCCCAGAGTCCTACTCGGAATACCACAGACAAGGTTTAGACTTTCCGGACTCTCATGAATGCCGCCATCAATCTAGCTTATACCACGAAGATTCTGACTAAGAGATCCAAGAGATAATCATCCAATCTAAGGTGGAACGGAAGTGGTTGTCAGGCACGCGTTCGTATGGGAATGATGATGATTGTCACGTTCATCACATTCATGTTGAAGTGCGAATGAATATCTTAGAAACGAAATAAGTTGAATTGAATATAAAACAGTAGTACTTTGCATTAATTCATGAGGAACAGTAGAGCTCCACACCTTAATCTATGGAGTGCAGAAACTCTACCATTGAAACATACATAAGTGAATACAGGGTAAGCATGGCCGAGTGGCCAGCCTCCCATGGAGGTCTAGAGATCTAAAAATGATCAAAATATGATCTCCAGATCATAAGATGTCTAATACAATAGTAAAAAGTCCTATTTATACCAAACTAGTTACTAGGGTTTATAGAAGTAAGTAATTGATGCATAAATCCACTTCCGGGGCCCACTTGGTGTGTGCTTGGGTTGAGCTTGAATGTTACACATGCAGAGGATCTTTCTGGAGTTGAACGCCAGGTTGTAACGTATTTCTAGCGTTCAACTCTGGTTCGTGACGTGTTTCTGGCGTTTAACTCCAGACTGCAGCGTAGAACTGGCGTTCAACGCCATTTTGCGTCGTCTAAACTCGGCCAAAGTATGGACCATTATATATTTCTGGAAAGCCCTAGATGTCTACTTTCCAAAGCAATTGGAAGCGCGCCATTTTGAGTTCTGTAGCTCCAGAAAATCCACTTTGAGTGCAGGGAGGTCAGAATCCAACAGCATCAGCAGTCCTTCTTCAACCTCTAAATCTGATTTTTGCTCAAGTCCCTCAATTTCAGCCAGAAAATATCTGAAATCATAGAAAAACACACAAACTCATAGTAAAGTCCAGAAATGTGAATTTAACATAAAAACTAATGAAAACCTCCCTAAAAGTAACTAGATCCTACTAAAAACATACTAAAAACAATGCCAAAAAGCGTATAAATTATCCGCTCATCACAACACCAAACTTAAATTGTTGCTTGTCCCCAAGCAACTGAAAATCAAATAGGATAAAAAGAAGAGAATATAATATAAATTCCAAACTATCAATGAAACATAGCTCCAATCAGATGAGCGGGACTTGTAGCTTTTTGCCTCTTGAATAGTTTTGGTATCTCACTTTATCCATTGAGGTTTAGAGTGATTGGCATTTATAGGAACTCACAATTCAGATAGTGTTATTGATTCTCCTAGTTCAGTATGATGATTCTTGAACACAGCTACTTTATGAGTCTTGGCCGTGGCCCTAAGCACTTTGTTTTCCAGTATTACCACCGGATACATAAATGCCACAGACACATAGTTGGCTGAACCTTTTCAGATTGTGACTCAGCTTTGCTAAAGTCCCCAATTAGAGGTGTCCAGGGTTCTTAAGTTTTCACTTGACACCTTCACGCCACAAGCACATGGTTAGGGACAGCTTGTTTTAGCCGCTTAGGCCAGGATTTTATTCCTTTAGGCCCTCCTATCCACTGATGCTCAAAGCCTTGGGATCCTTTTTATTTACCCTTGCCTTTTGGTTTTAAGGGCTATTGGCTTTTTGCTCTTGCCTTTTGGTTTTAAGAGCTTTGGCTTTTTCTGCTTGCTTTTTCTTTTTCTTTCTATTTTTTTTCGCTATTTTTTTTCTGCAAGCTTTGTTCTTTACTGCTTTTTCTTGCTTCAAGAATCATTTTTATGATTTTTCAGATTATCAAATAACATGTCTCCTTTTCATCATTCTTTCAAGAGCCAACATATTTAACATTCTTAAACAACAACTTCAAAAGACATATGCACTGTTCAAGCATTCATTCAGAAAACAAAAAGTATTGTCACCACATCAATATAATTAAACCAAGTTCAAGGATAAATTCGAAATTCATGTACTTCTTGTTCTTTTGAATTAAAACATTTTTATTTAAGAGAGGTGATGGATTCATAGGACATTCATAACTTTAAGATATAGTTACTAAATACTAATGATCATGTAATAAGACACAAACATGGATAAGTACTTAACATAAAGAAAACGAAAAACAGAGAATGTAAGAACAAGGAATGAATCCACCTTAGTGATGGTGGCGTTTCCTTCTTGAGGAACCAATAATGTCCTTGAGCTCTTCTATGTCTCTTCCTTGTCTTTGTTGCTCCTCCCTCATTGCTTTTTGATCTTCTCTAATTTCATGAAGGATGATGGAGTGCTCTTGATGTTCCACTCTTAATTGTCCCATGTTGGAACTTAGTTCTCCTAGGGAGGTGTTGATTTGCTCCCAATAGTTTTTGTGGAGGAAAATGCATTTGAGGCATCTCCGGGATCTCATGGTGATGAGCTTCATGCGTCTCTTGAGCTCCATGAATGGGCTATCTTGTTTGCTCCATCCTTCTCTTCCTCAATGGAAATGTCTCCTTCTATGTCAATCCCAGCCGAATTGCATAGATGGCAAATGAGGTGAGGAAAAACTAACCTTTCCATAGTGGAGGTGTAACGGCCTAGCCTTTAGCCTCGAAGAAACGGCGCTTTTTCGGGATCAACCGGAATTTTTATGGAATTTTTAGGAATTTTAGTGCATATAAGCACCTCCACTACACAGGTGTTATGTCATCAAGCTGCTGAGTCAGCAGCTTGACTGCACCAGACACCTCTCCTAATCTAAGCAGGCACGTCGCAAAAAGTTACGTATTTGAATCACTTCGGGTCCGAATTTCAAAATTCTGATTTCCGTAGTTTTTCTCTATGTGACGAGCCGGTCTCGAATTTCGAGAGAAAAATTATATTAATATAATATTCATATATTATTATTTTATTTGGAATATTATATTATTATTTTCTCTAATGTGGTTAATGTTGATCTATGTTTGGTAATATAATAATTGAGCTAGAAATCTACCGGTAATGGATAATACCAGCATTCTTAGATGAACTTAGCAATGCTAATGCTTCATCATATATCTTTTATTCTCATGATTATCATGTTACTAGTATTATTTATACTAGTAAAGCTCATACTTATCCTTAAGTAGTATAATCTGATGTATCTAATTTTCGTAATTATCTTCAGAATGATATTTTATTATTAAACTCTGATGAGTCAGCACCCAGTGACACGTGGCTCTCCCAGAGTTAGCCACCACATGTTTCATTTCTTGCTCTCCAAGCAAAGCTTTCTTAAGGAGAAAGTAAGAAATACTTGTGTTCTAATACATCTAGCTTCCGTAATTATCCTTTCTTGAGATATTTTTACACCAAAATTTAGGATAATGCTTATCCAAACCCCACGTTCTCCCATGTATCATCATTACTATCATTTTTACTTTCTAAACAAGTTAGAATTCGAAATTCTTGAGAGAGAAATGGAAGAACTTCCATGAAAACTTCCATGAACACCTAAGCTTCTTTCTCCGTTCTTTTTCAAACTAAAACCCCTATCAAAAATCTAATCCGACCAAAATGATCACCTCTTCCTCCTCTTCATTTCTATATCAATTTTCATGGAGTAAATCAAGGCATGATGGCTTCTCCTCCTCCTTGAAGTTTCATCCATGGCGGGAACTCAAGCTGATGATGTTTTCTTCATGTTTTCTCTTAAGATCTCTTGTTCAATCACCACAGGCTCTAAGAAAACGTGATTTCTAGCTGCCTTGAGGTGAGGAAAACCTACTTTTCACCATCATGAAGCTTCAGCCTTCATGGTTCATATGGTTCTAAAGTTGTTTTTGATGTTAAAATAGGCGTAAAAGTGCTTTTGGAAGCTTGTTCTTGGTTCAATTCTTGGCAGCTGCAAAGGAGGTAAGGTTTGGTAAATTAATAAATGATTGGTTTGGTTCTTGAAGTGTTAAATCAGCTCTTGTTGCTTGAAGATTGATTTTGAGTGTTTGTGTGATGGTTTGATCATGAGATCTTGTTGTTTAATGCTTGAAAATCAAGTTTTTGATGGTTCTGAAGTTGTTGTTGTTGCTGCTGGAAAACGTGGCTTTCCAGCCATGAAATTCATGATATTTGATGTGTTTTTGATGTGTATTTTATGGCTGAAACGTTGCTCTTTGGTTTGGTCAAAATCAGGTAAAAATCGGTTACCGAAAAGATTGAAAAACTAGTTGAAAATCAAGCTGAAATCTGATGAACTTTTGGAAAAATATTTTTGGTCTTTGAAGGACAAGAAAAACGTTGGTTTTGATGATTTTGGGGTCAAATTATAATTATTAAAAAGTTTGGGGTTGAAAGTTAATTAAAGAAAAGTTAAGGGGCCAAAATGCAAATATTAAAAGTTAAGGGGTCAAAATGCAATTTCCAAAAAGTTCAGGGGTCAAAATGCTATTTTTGAAAGTTGAATAAAATATTATTATTTTAATATTAAAATATTAAAATATTATTTTATTGTTAATATTATTTTATTAATAATATTATTTTATTATTAAAAAGACAGTTTTTCCTAAAAGCCT
This sequence comes from Arachis ipaensis, assembly GCF_059453495.1. Classification (NCBI taxonomy): domain Eukaryota; kingdom Viridiplantae; phylum Streptophyta; class Magnoliopsida; order Fabales; family Fabaceae; genus Arachis; species Arachis ipaensis. The sequence goes on from NC_142440.1 coordinate 82,530,612, forward strand.
TAGGAAGGCAGTTTTGAGTCCAGAATTCCTTAATTCTCTTTATTAGACACCTAAGGAAGAGTTCAAGAGAAAGTATTGAGGTATGTATGGTAATGAAAGAGGTTTTATAAACTTTCATACATGTTGGAAAGAAAAGGAATTAAAAGCTATATAGCAGTGTGCTTGACCTTACAGAGTAAGCAGAGAATTGTAAAATGAGCTCACTGTGATGTTGTGATGCTTGATTTATGATTGTGGAAAGATGATGAAGATGATTACTAAGTGATTAAAAGTATGGTTATATTTGACTTAGGAGCCTCAGGGCGATGCTTGTGAATATTATGCGGGGACGCCCGTATTGTGATGTTACTTCCCAGACAGGCTGCGGTAGAGATGTACCAGCCCTGCAAGCTGAATGCTTGGTAGAGGCCTGATTCGCATACCTGCGGTATATTGAGATTTGAGCAAATACCAGCCCTACAAGTCGAGAGTACTTGGTACTCGGTACTTAATCTGGGATTAAGTTCTGGGAAGGCCTTATCTGACCTGGAGGGTCAGATTGCTTCGGGTGCGGGTCGAAACCGACAAATGAGCTCGTTACCTGCAGTAGGATCAGACATGCATCATACTTGTTTGTGCATATTTTAATTGGTTTGACTATGTGAACAACTCTGTTTAATTGCTAACTGCTATACTTGACGTAACTGCTCTTGATTGTGTTTGAACCTCATTACTTATGTTTGTAACTGATTGTTTGGATTGTGGTGATTGGATGTTGATTGAGTTGTTTGGGCCTAAGGCTATGGTTGGTTTGTTTGAGGTCTATCTTTGTATAAAGTATCTGACTGATTCAGCATAGACTTAATGAACCTATGCTTGGAACAAGATGATCATATATACCGCGTAGGTAACTTCTTTTATGTTTATAGTCTAGTAAAGTATGAAAAATCAAACTCTTACAGCATAGACTTAATTGAACCTATGCTTGGGACAAGTTGGTCATTCATACCATTTGGAAACTTTTCAGATTCTTATATCTGGAAAAGAAGTTTGGATTTATGGTTAATTAACTGATTTCTTTTGAAAAGGTTTTGAATATTTGATTGTTAAACCATCAATTTTCAAAGGATTTAGAAACTTGCAAGCGGAAATTATAAATGGACTTAACTATGAACCCCGACCTTACTAAGAACTCCCCAGTTCTTACCCCTTACACCTCTTCAAATGGACACGGGAGTCCTGCCCTACGAGATTAATCATCCGTACATCCACGACGACCCAGTGCGCAGCTACAAGTATTACATCCGATGTGCGGCACCTTGTGTACGTAATTATATAGTACGTGACCCTGAGATCGAGGATATCTCTTCTGGTAGCAATGAGCCAGATGGGGCACCAGCGAGCAGGCATCATCACCTACCCAACGGTTTTCTGTGAGGGGCTTTTGGATCAGAGACGAGGAGACTTTTGAGGCGTCCATTCTAACCACGGTACCTTAGAGTGTTTCCCTCACTTATACTAGCATGCTCAGAGGGAATAGGCATGTCATAGAGTTAGCCTAGCCTGGGTGCCAGCTTAGGGGCTTTTGGACAGGCCAGGCCCCGGGATGTCTTATGTATATATGTGTATATATATTATATGAGTCACTAACTGAAGGATGCTGTGTTATAATTCCTTACTAGTATAACTGAGCTGCTTCTGCATTATGATGTATATTGTGGTGTGATATTCTATGTATTGCCTTCTACAATTCCTTGAATGTGTGTACTCATGTTTCGTTGTTATACTCTATGTATGCAACTCTAAACTACTATTGTTTTAAAAAAAAATTAAATTACTCGAAACTCGCGAGGTGTTAACAACGAACAGGCTTATATTTATTAAATATTACTTAAGTTGGGGAAACAAGTTAGTAACGTTCAACTTTTAGTATGATCATGACATGCTGGAAGTTGGGCCGTTACAATTTGGTATCAGAGCTATCCTTCCTGTTAGAGCCTGAGGAATGGACTGGATCATGCTTCATTGCATGCTCTGTTGTGCGTCTCATGCTTATAGGATATCCATGTGATATGTGTTGCATGATTGTCTTTGTGCCTTCATTCTGAGAATGTTCACGCCCAACTTGAGGTATTGAGACTGACCAGCTTGGTATCGATTGTTTGGTGTGAACAAGATTAGGATGAGTTCACAGAGACGCAGCGCTTGGGGAGAGACTACCGCTAACATTCCGTACGAAACGATGATAACCTATTTACTGTGATTCACGCTATGGCTGAGGCTGTGCGTGAAACGGCGACTGCTACTACTTCAGCAGTTGATCGTTTGGGAAAGCGTAATAGTGGTAACGGAGGAAGAATGAGATAGGATATGGGTAAGCAATCTCAGCAGGCACAAGTGTGACCAGTGTGTAGCCAGTGTGGAAAGGAGCCTGGAGGTAGACCTTGTCAACCTACAGGCATTATCTGTTTTTCTTGTGGTCAATCTGGACATATGGCTAAGGACTGTCCGAAGAAGCCAATAAAAGGAATAGATAGGCCGCGACAGCAGGGACGTGTGTTTGCTATGATTGCTGATGATGCAATGAAATCAGACTCCCTAATCCAAGGCCAGTGTTATGTCAAATCTCGACTCTTAACTGTATTGTATGACTCTGGTGCGTCACATTCTTTTATTTCTGCGACTGTTGCGCATGAGTAGGGATTAGATTCTACTGTGTTAAATTATGATATGATTGTCCATACAACTATATTTCATAATGCCTTGACTAGACAAGTGTGTCAACAGGTACCTTTTGTTATTGAGGTTAGGACTTTCATACAAGACCTGGTCGACTTGCCTTTATGTGGTATAGATGTTATCTTAGGTCTAGATTGGTTGTCTAATCATCATGTTTTCCTTGATTGTTCTAAATGAAATGCTATATTCCCAAACATTTGGCATGCATATTGAGTGAGTTGAGTCTTGTATGTTCTATTCGAATTCCCTAAGAGTTACCTTTGGTAGTAGTGGGTTAGAGGGTTATCTTCTATTATCTGCTATGGGGAGCTCCAGTGTTACTGGTATAGAAGAAAGATAGTGGGACGAGATTGTGTGTAGATTATCTGCAACTGAACAAGATTACAATCAAGAATAAGTATTCACTACTGAGAATAGATCATCTAATGGACCAGCTGAGAGGTGCGACAGTATTCTCTAAGATTTCTTTGCGGTCGAGTTACCATCAAATTTGAGTGAAGGACTCGGATGGTTAAGATTGCCTTTCAAACTAGATACTAAGAGGATGGAAGCTGTATATGAAACTGTTAAAATGTGAGCTTTGTTCGGCAAAAGTGGCATTCATGGGACATGTGATCACACAAGACGGTATAATGGTAGATCCTTCAAAGAATGATGCAATGATACAATGGAAACAACCTACAACAGTTAAAAAAGTTCGTAGTTTCTTGGGGTAGCAGGATATTATTTGTGGTTTATTGAAGGTTTTTCAAAGATAACTTTACCCTTGACTTACCTCACAGGGAAGGAAGTTCCGTTTGAATGGACAAAAGAGTGCGAAGAAAGTTTTGAAACTTTAAAGGAAAAGTTGACGACGGCATCAGTTTTGGTGTTACCAGACCCACATGAACCTTTTGAGGTGTAGTATAATGATTCTTTTAAGAGATTTGGATGCGTATTGATGCAGCATAGGAATATAGTGGCATATGCTTTGAGACAGCTGAGACCTCATGAAAAGAATTATCCGACACATAATCTAGAATTAGTGGCAGTGGTTTTTGCACTCAAGATCTGGAGACACTATTTGCATGGAGCTCAATTGAAAGTTTTCTCTGATCATAAGAGTTTGAAGTATATCTTTGATCATAAAGACCTTAACATGAGGCAGAGATGATGGATGGAATTCCTAAAAGATTATGACTTTAAGTTAAGCTATCATCCTGGAAAGGCAAATGTAGTCGCAGATGTTTTGAGTCGAAAGAGTTTGGGCATATCCCTGATGATGATCAAGGAAGAAGAGATGATCCCAGTCTTTGAAAGCTTAAAATTAGGAATAAGAGAGACAAAACTGCATTTTAGTACAACATATCACATACAGACTGATGAGTAGATAGAACGAACGATTCGTACTTTGGAAGATATGTTGAAATCTTGGGTGAAAGATCAACAAGGTAACAGGGACAAATATTTGCTGTTGGTTGAGTTTGCTTATTATAATAGTTATCAACAAAGCATCAAAATGGCACCATATGAAACCTTCTATGAAAGAAAGTGTCAGTCACCATTATGCTGATATGACAAGGATGAAGGTAGGATTTTGGGGCCAGAATTAGTACAAGAGACTGCTGAATGGATTAAGCACATTCGAGAAGAGAATCAAACTGCTCAAAGTCGACAGAAGAGCTATGCAGATATTAGGCATAGGCCCTTAGGGTTTAGTAACGGTGACCATATTTTCTTAAGAGTGACACCTACAATTGGGATAGGTAGAGCTCTTAGAACTAAGAAATCGAGTCCACGATACTTAGGTACTTTTCAAGTTCTTAAAAGAGTCGATCCAGTAGCATACCAAATAGCCCTCCTTTCTTATTTGTCAAACCTTCACGATATTTTTCCTGTTACACAATTCAAGAAATATAATCCCTACAAAAGCCACATTTTACAACCAAAGATAGCTCAGCTACGAGCCGACTTAACATATCAAACTTTACCAGCCAGAATTGTGGAACGAAGTGACAAACAGCTAAAAAGGAAAACAGTACCATTGGTTAAGGTGGTGTGGGAACAAACTAGTATTGAAGAGTACAAATGGGAACTAGAAGACGAAATGAGGAAAGACTATCTGTTTCTCTTTAGAGGTAATTAAAATTTTGAGGGCAAAATTTTCTTTTAGGAGGGTAGAATGTAGCGGCCTAGCCTTTAGCCTCGAAGAAACGGCACTTTTTCGGGATCAACCGGAATTTTTATGGAATTTTTAGGAATTTTAGTGCATATAAGCACCTCCACTACATAGGTGCTATGTCATCAAGCTGCTGAGTCAGCAGCTTGACTGCACCAGACACCTCTCCTAATCTAAGCAGGCACGTCGCAAAAAGTTACGTTTTTGAACGACTTCGGGTCCGAATTTCAAAATTCTGATTTCCGTAGTTTGTCTCTATGTGACGAGCCGGTCTCGAATTTCGAGAGAAAAATTATATTAATATAATATTCATACATTATTATTTTATTTGGAATATTATATTATTATTTTCTCTAATGTGGTTAATGTTGATCTATGTTTGGTAATATAATAACTGAGCTAGAAATCTACCGGTAATGGATAATACCGGCATTCTTAGATGAACTTAGCAATGCTAATGCTTCATCATATATCTTTTATTCTCATGATTATCATGTTACTAGTATTATTTATACTAGTAAAGCTCATACTTATCCTTAAGTAGTATAATCTGATGTATCTAATTTTCGTAATTATCTTCAGAATGATATTTTATTATTAAACTCTGATGAGTCAGCACCCAGTGACACGTGGCTCTCCTAGAGTTAGCCACCACATGTTTCCTTTCTTGCTCTCCAAGCAAAGCTTTCTTAAGGAGAAAGTAAGAAATACTTGTGTTCTAATACATCTAGCTTCCGTAATTATCCTTTCTTGAGATATTTTTACACCAAAATTTAGGATAATGCTTATCCAAACCCCACGTTCTCCCATGTATCATCATTACTATCATTTTTACTTTCTAAACAAGTTAGAATTCGAAATTCTTGAGAGAGAAATGGAAGAACTTCGATGAAAACTTCCATGAACACCTAAGCTTCTTTCTCCGTTCTTTTTCAAACTAAAACCCCTATCAAAAATCTAATCCGTCCAAAATGATCACCTCTTCCTCCTCTTCATTTCTATATCAATTTTCATGGATTAAATCAAGGCATGATGGCTGCTCCTCCTCCTTGAAGTTTCATCCATGGTGGGAACTCAAGCTGATGATGTTTTCTTCATATTTTCTCTTAAGATCTCTTGTTCAATCACCACAGGCTCTAAGAAAACATGATTTCTAGCTGCCTTGAGGTGAGGAAAACCTACTTTTCACCATCATGAAGCTTCAGCCTTCATGGTTCATATGGTTCTAAAGTTGTTTTTGATGTTAAAATAGGCGTAAAAGTGCTTTTGGAAGCTTGTTCTTGGTTCAATTCTTGGCAGCTGCAAAGGAGGTAAGGTTTGGTAAATTAATCAATGATTGGTTTGGTTCTTGAAGTGTTAAATCAGCTCTTGTTGCTTGAAGCTTGATTTTGAGTGTTTGTGTGATGGTTTGATCATGAGATCTTGTTGTTTAATGCTTGAAAATCAAGTTTTTGATGGTTCTGAAGTTGTTGTTGTTGCTGCTGGAAAACGTGGCTTTCCAGCCATGAAATTCATGATATTTGATGTGTTTTTGATGTGTATTTTATGGCTGAAACGTTGCTCTTTGGTTTGGTCAAAATCAGGTAAAAATCAATTACCGAAAAGATTGAAAAACTAGTTGAAAATCAAGCTGAAATCTGATGAAGTTTTGGAAAAATATTTTTGGTCTTTGAAGGACAAGAAAAACGTTGGTTTTGATGATTTTGGGGTCAAATTATAATTATTAAAAAGTTTGGGGTTGAAAGTTAATTAAAGAAAAGTTAAGCGGCCAAAGTGCAAATATTAAAAGTTAAGGGGTCAAAATTCAATTTCCAAAAGGTTCAGGGGTCAAAATGCAATTTTTGAAAGTTGAATAAAATATTATTATTTTAATATTAAAATATTAAAATATTATTTTATTGTTAATATTATTTTATTAATAATATTATTTTATTAATAATAATAAAATATTGATAAAAAGACAGTTTTTCCTAAAAGCCTCAGGAAGGCAGTTTTGAGTCCAGAAAATATTGAGGTATGTATGGTAATGAAAGAGGTTTTATAAACTTTCATACATGTTGGAAAGAAAAGGAATTAGAAGCTATATAGTAGTGTGCTTGACCTTACAGAGTAAGCAGAAAATTGTAAAATGAGCTCACTATGATGTTGTGATGCTTGATTTATGATTGTGGAAATATGATGAAGATGATTACTAAGTGATGAATAGTATGGTTATATGTGACTTATGAGCCTTCGGCCGATGCTTGTGAATATTATGCGGGGACGCCCGTATTATGATGTTGCTTCCCAGACAGGCTGCGGTAGAGATGTACCAGCCCTGCAAGCTGAATGCTTGGTAGAGGCCTGATTCGCATACCTGCGGTATATTCAGATTTGAGCAAATACCAGCCCTGCAAGTCGAGAGTACTTGGTAGAGGGTATGCGGTACTTAATCTGGGATTAAGTTCTGGGATGGCCTTATCTTACCTGGAGGGTCGGATTGCGTCGGGTGCGGGTCGAAACCGACAAATGAGCTCATTACCTGCAGTAGGATCAGACATGCATCATACTTGTTTGTGCATATTTTAATTAGTTTGCCTATGTGAACAACTCTGTTTAATTGCTAACTGCTATACTTAACATAACTGCTCTTGATTGTGTTTGAACCTCATTACTTGTGTTTGTAACTGATTGTTTGGATTGTGGTGATTGGATGTTGATTGAGTTGTTTGGGCCTAAGGCTGTGGTTGGTTTGTTTGAGGTCTAGCTTTGTATAAAGTATCTGACTGATTCAGCATAGACTTAATGAACCTATGCTTGGAACAAGATGATCATTTATACCGCGTAGGTAACTTCTTTTATGTTTATAGTCTAGTAAAGTATGAAAAATCAAGCGGACATTATAAGGTTAATTAACTGACATTCTTATATCTGGAAAAGAAGTTTGGATTTATGGTTAATTAACTGATTTCTTTTGAAAAGGTTTTGAATATTTGATTGTTAAACCATCAACTTTCAAAGGATTTAGAAACTTGCAAGCGGACATTATAAATGGACTTAACTATGAACCCCGACCTTACTAAGAACTCCCCAGTTCTTACCCCTTACACCTCTTCAGATGGACACGGGAGTCCTGCCCTACGAGATTAATCATCCGTACATCCACGACGATCCAGTGCGTAGCTACGAGTATTACATCCAATGTGCGGCACCTTGTGTACGTAATTATATAGTACGTGACCCTGAGATCGAGGATATCTCTTCTGGTAGCAATGAGCCAAATGGGGCACCAGCGAGCAGGCATCATCACCAACCCAACAGTTTTCTGTGAGGGGCTTTTGGATCAGAGACGAGGAGACTTTTGACGCGTCCATTCTAACCACGGTACCTTAGAGTGTTTCCCTCACTTATACTAGCATGCTCAGAGGGAATAGGCATGTCATAGAGTTAGCCTAGCCTGGGTGCCAGCTTAGGGGCTTTTGGACAGGTCAGGCCCCGGGACGTCTTATGTATATATGTGTATATATATTATATGAGTCACTAACTGAAGGATGCTGTGTTATAATTCCTTACTAGTATAACTGAGCTGCTTCTACATTATGACGTATATTGTGGTGTGATATTCTATGTATTGCCTTCTACAATTCCTTGAATGTGTGTACTCATGTTTCGTTGTTATACTCTATGTATGAAACTCTAAACTACTATTGTTTTAAAAAAAATTAAATTACTCGAAACTCGCGAGGTGTTAACAATGAACAGGCTTATATTTATTAAATATTACTTAAGTTGGGGAAACAAGTTGGTAACGTTCAACTTTTAGTATGATCATGACATGCTGGAAGTTGGGCCGTTACAGGAGGACTTGGCAGCCACCTTGTAGAGTTCTTGAGGTATAATCTCATGAACCTCCACCTCTTCTCCAATCATGATGCTATGGATCATGATGGCCCCGTCTATAGTAACTTCAGACCGGTTGCTAGTGGGAATGATTGAGCGTTAAATGAACTCCAACCATCCTCTAGCTACAGGCTTAAGGTCCAGTCTTCTCAGTTGAACCGGTTTGCCTTTTAAGTCAATCTTCCATTGAGCTCCTTCCACACATATGTCCATGAGGACTTGGTCTAACCTTTGATCAAAGTTGACTCTTCTTGTGTAGGGGCGTGCGTTCTCTTCCATCATTGGCAAGTTGAACGCCAACCTTACATTTTCCGGACTAAAATCTAAGTAATTCCCCCGAACCATGGTGAGATAATTCTTTGGGTTCGGGTTCTTACTTTGATCATGGTTCCTTGTGATCCATGCATTAGCATAGAACTCTTGAACCATTAGAATTCCGACTTGTTGGATGGGGTTTGTTAGAACTTCCCAACCTCTTCTTTGGATTTCATGTCGGATCTCCGGATACTCATTTCTCTTGAGCTTGAAAGGGACCTCGGGGATCACCTTCTTCTTGGCCACAACATCATAGAAGTGGTCTTGATGAGCTTTGGAGATGAATCTTTCCATCTCCCATGACTCGGAGGTGGAAGCTTTTGTCTTCCCTTTCCCTTTTCTAGAGGATTCTCCGGTCTTGGGTGCCATCAATGGTAATGGAAAAACAAAAAGCTTATGCTTTTACCACACCAAACTTAGAATATTGCTCGCCCTCGAGCAAGAGAAGAAAGAATAGATGAAGAAGAAGAAGAAAATATGGAGGAGAGAAGGGAGAGGTGTATTTGGCCAAGAAGAGAAGAGAGGGTTGTGTTGTGTGAAAATGAGGAAGAATGGAGGGCTTTATATAGGGAGGGGAGGGGGGTTAATTTTGGCCATATAGGGTGGGTTTGGGTGGGAAATTGATTTTGAATTTTGAAGGTAGGTGGAGTTTATGAGATAGGTTTATGGGGAAGAGTGGATGGATGTGAGTGGTGAAGTAGTGATAGGGAAGAGAGATTGAGGTGATTGGTGAAGAGTTTTGGGGAAGAGAGGATGAACATTGAGAAGAGGGAAGAGAGTGAGTGGTGGTAGGTGGGGATCCTGTGGGGTCCACAGATGCTGAGATGATCCTGTGGGGTCCACAGATCCTGAGGTGTCAAGGAATTGCATCCCTGCACCAATTAGGCATGTAAAATGCCTTTGCATGCAATTCTGGCGTTTAAACGCCGAACTGATGCTTGTTCTGGGTGTTCAACGCCCATATGCAGCATATTTCTGGCGTTGAACGCCAGCCAGATGCTTGTTTCTGGCGTTCAGTGCCAGCTCTTCTTCACTGTGCATTTTTGGCGTCTGGACGCCAGGATGCTGCTTGTTTCTGGCGTTCAACACCAGATCCATGCTCTGTTCTGGCGTTGAACGATAGCCAGATGCTCCTTACTGGCGTTTAAACGGCAGTAAATCCTCCTCCAGGGTGTGATTTTTCTTCTGCTGTTTTTGATTCTGTTTTTAATTTTTTGATTTATTTTGTGACTCCACATGATCATGAACCTATAAAGACATATAACTAATAAAAATATAATTAAATAAAAAATTGGGTTGCCTCCCAACAAGCACTTCTTTAATGTCAATAGCTTGACAGTGGGCTCTCATAGAGCCTCACAGATGTTCAGAGCATTGTTGAGACTCCCCAACACCAAACTTAGAGTTTAACTGTGGGGGCTCTGGTTGACTCTGTTTTGAGAGAAGCTTACTGTGCCTCTTTTCCATGTTTACAGAAGGAGAACCTTGAGTTTTAAATATAAGGGAGTCCTCATTCAATTGAAGGACTAGTTCACCTCCGTCGACATCAATCACAGCTCTTGCTGTGGCTAGGAAGGGTCTTCCAAGGATGATGGATTCATCCTCATCCTTCCCAGTATCTAGGATTATGAAATCAGCAGGGATGTAAAGGCCTTCAACCTTTACTAATATGTCCTCTACTTGTCCATAAGCCTGTTTTCTGGAATTGTCTGCCATCTCTAATGAGATTTTAGCAGCTTGTACCTCAAAGATTCCCAGTTTTTCCATTACAGAGAGTGGCATGAGGTTTATTCCTGACCCCATGTCACATAGAGCCTTCTCAAAGGTCATGGTGCCTATGGTACAAGGTATCAGGAACTTTCCAGGATCCTGTTTCTTCTGAGGCAATCTCAGTTGATCCAATGCATTTAGTTCTTTGGTGAACAGGGGAGGTTCATCTCCCCAAGTCTCATTACCAAATAAATTGGCATTCAGCTTCATGATTGCACCAAGGTACTTGGCAACTTGTTCTTCAGTGACATCCTCATTCTCTTTAGAAGAAGAATACTCATCAGAACTCATGAAAGGCATAAGGAGGTTTAATGGAATCTCTATGGTCTCAAGATGAGCCTCAGATTCCTTTGGTTCCTTAGAGGGAAACTCCTTTTTGATCACAGGACGTCCCAGGAGGTCTTCCTCCTTGGGATTCATGTCCTTCTCTCCTCTTGTGGGTTCGGCCATGATGGTCAATTCAATGGCCTTGTACTCTCCTTTTGGATTTTCTTCTGTATTGCTTGGAAGAGTAATAGGAGGGATTTCAGTGATCCTTTTACTCAGCTGGCACACTTGTGCCTCCAAATTTTTAATGGAGGACCTTGTTTCATTCATGAAACTTACAGTGGCCTTAGATAGATCAGAGACTAAGTTTGCTAAATTAGAGGTATTTTGTTCAGAGTTCTCTGTCTGTTGCTGAGTGGATGATGGAAAAGGTTTACTATTTTTAAACCTATTTCTTCCACCATTATTAAAGCCTTGTTGAGGCTTTTGTTGATCCTTCCATGAGAGATTTGGGTGATTTCTCCATGAGGGATTATAGGTGTTTCCATATGGTTCACCCATGTAATTCACCACTGCTATTGCAGGGTTTTCAGGATCATAAGCTTCTTCTTCAGCAGATGCCTCTTGAGTACTGTTGGATGCAGCTTGCATTCCATTCAGACTCTGAGAAATCATATTGACTTGCTGAGTTAATATTTTGTTCTGAGCCAATATGGCATTCAGAGTATCAATTTCAAGAACTCCCTTCTTCTGAGGCGTCCCATTACTCACAGGATTCCTCTCAGAAGTGCACATGAACTGGTTATTAGCAACCATGTCAATGAGTTCTTGAGCTTCTGCAGGCGTTTTCTTTAGGTGAATGGATCCACCTGCAGAAGTATCCAATGACATCTTAGCTAATTCAGACAGACTATCATAGAGTATATCCAGGATGGTCCATTCTGAAAGCATTTCAGAAGGACACTTTTTGGTCAGTTGCTTATATCTCTCCCAAGCTTCATAGAGGGATTCACCTTCTTTCTGTCTGAAGGTTCGAACATCCACTCTAAGCTTGCTCAGCTTTTGAGGAGGAAAGAACTTGGCTAAGAAAGCCATGACCAGCTTATCCCAAGAGTTTAGGCTATCTTCGGGTTGAGAGTCCAACCACACTCTAGCTCTGTTTCTTACAGCAAAAGGGAAAAGCATGAGCCTGTAGACTTTAGGATCTACTCCATTAGTCTTAACAATATCACAGATTTGCAAGAATTCAGTTAAGAACTGAAAAGGATCTTCAGATGGATGTCCATGGAACTTGCAGTTCTGCTGCATCAGAGAAACTAATTGAGGTTTCAGCTCAAAATTGTTTGCTCCAATAGTAGGGGTGGAGATGCTTCTTCCATGTAAATTGGAATTAGGTGTAGTAAAGTCAACAAGCATTCTCCTTGTATTATTATTATTTTCGGCTGCCATCTCCTCCTCTTGTTCGAAAATTTCTGAAAGGTGCTTGTTGGATTGTTGTAATTTAGCTTCTCTTAGTTTCCTCTTCAGAGTCCTTTCAGGTTCTGGATCTGCTTCAACAAGAATATTCTTGTCCTTGCTCCTGCTCATATGAGAAAGAAGGGAACAGAAAAATAATAATAATAGGGATCCTTTTTACCCAGGTATAGAGGTTCCCCTGTGTGAGTAGAAGAAGAAAAGAATGTAATGTAAAGAAGGGAAGAAGAAAAACTCGAACACAGAGAGGGAGGTAGTGTTCGAATTTTTTGATGGGAGAGAAATGTTAGTAGATGAATAAATAAATAGAAGGAAATGAGAGAGAAGGATTTTCGAAAATTATTTTTGAAAAATGGTTAGTGATTTTCGAAAATTAAAAGAAGAAATATTAAAATTAAAATTTGAAACAATTAGTTAATTAAAAAGAATTTTTGAAAAAGAGAGAGATATTTTCGAAAATTAGAGAGAGAGAGAGTTAGTTAGGTAGTTTTTAAAAAGAAAAGAAATAAACAAAAAGTTAGTTAGTTAGTTGAAACAAATTTTGAAAATCAATTTTTGAAAAGATAAGAAGATAATAAGTTAGAAAAGATATTTTAAAATCAAATTTTTGAAAAAGATAAGATAGGAATATATTTTTGAAAAGATATGATTGAAATTAGTTTTTGAAAAAGATTTGATTTTTAGAATCACAATTAATGACTTGATTCAAAAGAAATCACAAGATATGATTCTAGAACTTAAAGTTTGAATCTTTCTTAGCAAGCAAGTAACAAACTTGAAATTTTTGAATCAAAACATTAATTGATGATGTTATTTTCGAAAATTAGGAGATAAAGATAAGAAAAAGATTTTTGAAAAATATTTTAAAAATTTTCGAAAATAAATAAGAAAAGTGAAAAAGATATGATTTTTGAAAAAGATAAGATTTTTAAATTGAAAATTTGATTTGACTCATTAGAAACAACTAAGTTTTAAAAAATTTTGAAAAAGTCAACTCAAATTTTTGAAATTTATGAGTGAAAAAGGGAAAGATATATTTTTTTTTATTTTTGAATTTTTAATGATGAAAGAGAAAAACATGAAAATGATGCAATGCGTGAAAATTTTGGATCAAAACAATGAATGCATGCAAGAATGCTATGAATGTCAAGATGAACACCAAGAACACTTTGAAGATCATGATGAACATCAAGAACATATTTTTGAAAAATTTTCAATGCAAAGAAAACATGCAAGACACCAAACTTAGAAATTTTTCATGTATAGACACTATGAATGCAAGAATGCATATGAAAAACAAGAAAAGACTCAAAACAAGAAAATATGAGGATCAAACAAGAAGACTGGCCAAGAACAACTTGAAGATCATGATGAATGCAATGCATGAATGCATGAATTTTCGAAAAATGCAAAGTATTTTTAGAAAAAATGCAATTGACACCAAACTTGAAAGTGACTCAAGACTCAAACAAGAAACACAAAATATTTTTTATTTTTATGATTTTATGATTTTTTTGGGTTTTTCGAAAATTAATGTGAAAAAGAAAAAAAAAGAAAAATAAGGATTCCAAATTTTTTTTTTATATGAATTCCAAGAATCTTGCACTCTTAGTCTAAAGCTCCAATCTGAGGGTTAGACATGGCTTAATAGCCAGTCAAGCTTTAGCATGTAAATCAGGTGGATCAGGAACAGCAGCAGGTGGATTAGCAACAACTAGCTTGCTCTTGATAATGTTGGGTTGGAAGCCCCAGTCCAAATAAATTTAGACATGGCTTTACAGCCAGCCAGGCTTCACATGCTTCATGAAACTCTAGAATTCATTCTTAAAAATTCTGAAGAACATAATAAAAATTTTTTAAAAGAATTTTTTTTATTTTTTTTCGAAAATAAAGGAGAAATTTTTGAAAGATTTTTGAAAAATTTTTTGAAAACTTTTTGAAAATAAAAAAAGAAGAAAATTACCCAATCTGAGCAACATGATGAACCGTCAGTTGTCCAAACTCGAACAATCCCCTGCAACGGCACCAAAAACTTGGTGCACGAAATTGTGATCCCCGGCAACGGCGCCAAAAACTCTGTACGCACGTCTTAATAAATCGTTTTTTATTCACAACTTCGATACAATTAACCAGCAAGTGCACTGGGTCGTCCAAGTAATAAACCTTACGTGAGTAAGGGTCGATCCCACGGAGATTGTTGGTATGAAGCAAGCTATGGTCATCTTGTAGATCTCAGTCAGGCGGATATCAAATGGTTATGGAGTTTTCGAAAATAATAATAAAAAAACAGATAATAAATATAGAAATACTTATGTATATCATTGGTGAGAATTTCAGATAAACGTATAGAGATGCTTTCATCCCTCTGAACTTCTGCTTTCCTGCTGTCCTCATCCAATCAGTCCTACTCCTTTCCATGGCTGGCTTTATGTAAGGACATCACCATTGTCAATGGCTACTTTTCATCCACTCTGTGAAAATGGTCCGATGCGCTGTCACTGCATGTCTAATCATCTGGAGGCATCACCGTGGTCAATGGCTGCATGCTATCCTCTTGTGAAAATGGTCCAAATGCTCTGTCACAGCACGGCTAATCATCTGAGGTTCTCGATCATACTGGAATAGGATTCAGCCTCCTTTTGCGTTTGACACTACGCCCAGCACTCGTGAGTTTGAAGTTCGTCATAGTCATTCAATCCCAGACTCCTACTCGGAATACCACAGACAAGGTTTAGACTTTCTGGACTCTCATGAATGCCGCCATCAATCTAGCTTATATCACGAAGATTCTGACTAAGAGATCCAAGAGATAATCATCCAATCTAAGGTGGAACGAAAGTGGTTGTCAGGCACGCGTTCGTATGGGAATGATGATGATTATCACGTTCATCACATTCATGTTGAAGTGCGAATGAATATCTTAAAAACGAAATAAGTTGAATTGAATATAAAACAGTAGTACTTTGCATTAATTCATGAGGAACAGCAGAGCTCTACACCTTAATCTATGGAGTGCAGAAACTCTACCGTTGAAACATACATAAGTGAATACAGGGTAAGCATGGCCGAGTGGCCAGCCTCCCATGGAGGTCTAGAGATCTAAAAATGATCAAAAGATGATCCCCAGATCATAAGATGTCTAATACAATAGTAAAAAGTCCTATTTATACTAAACTAGTTACTAGGGTTTACAGAAGTAAGTAATTGATGCATAAATCCACTTCTGGGGCCCACTTGTTGTGTGATTGGGCTGATCTTGAATGTCACACATGCAGAGGCTCTTTCTAGAGTTGAACGCCAGGTTGTAACGTATTTCTGGCGTTCAACTCTGATTCGTGACGTGTTTCTGGCGTTTAACTCCAGACTGCAGCATAGAACTGGCGTTCAACGCCCTTTTGTGTCATCTAAACTCCGCCAAAGTATAGACTATTGTATATTGATGGAAAGCCCTGGATGTCTACTTTCCAACGCAATTAAAAGCGCGCCATTTTGAGTTCTGTAGCTCCTGAAAATCCACTTTGAGTGCAGGGAGGTCAGAATCCAACAGCATCAGCAGTCCTTCTTCAACCTCTGAATCTGATTTTTGCTCAAGTCCCTCAATTCCAGCCAGAAAATACCTGAAATCACAGAAAAACACACAAACTCATAGTAAAGTTAAAAAATGTGAATTTAACATAAAAACTAATGAAAACATCCCTAAAAGTAACTAGATCCTACTAAAAACATACTAAAAACAATGCCAAAAAGCGTATAAATTATCCGCTCATCATGGATCCTGGAAAGTTCCTAATATCTTGTACCATAGGCATCATGACCTTTGAGAAGGCTCTATGTGACCTTGGGTCAGGGATAAACCTCATGTCCCTCTCTGTAATGGAGAAATTCGGAATCTTTGAGGTGCAAGCTGCTAGAATCTCATTAGAGATGGCAGACAATTCAAGAAAAGAGGCTTATGGACAAGTAGAGGACATGTTAGTAAAGGTTGAAGGCCTTTACATCCCTGCAGATTTCATAATCCTAGATACTGGGAAGGATGAGGATGAATCCATCATCCTTGGAAGACCCTTCCTAGCCACAGCAAGAGCTGTGATTGATGTTGATAGAGGTGAACTAGTCCTTCAATTGAATGAGGACTCCCTTATGTTTAAAACTCAAGGTTCTCCTTCTGTAAACATGGAAAAGAGGCACAGTAAGCTTCTCTCAAAACAGAGTCAACCAGAGCCTCCACAGTCAAACTCTAAGTTTGGTGTTGGGAGGCCACAACCAAACTCTAAGTTTGGTGTTGAACTCCCATATCCAAACTCTAAGTTTGGTGTTGGGGAGTCTCAACAATGCTCTGAACATCTGTGAGGCTCTATGAGAGCCCACTGTCAAGTTATTGACATTAAAGAAGCGCTTGTTGGGAGGCAACCCAATTTTTATTTATCTAATTTTAATTTTATTGTTCTTTCATGTTTTATTAGGTTCATGATCATGTGGAGTCACAAAATAAATAGAAAAATCAAAAACAGAATCAAAAAAAGAAGAAAAAAATCACACCCTGGAGGAAGGACTTACTGGCGTTTAAACACCAGTAAGGAGCATCTGGCTGGCGTTCAACGCCAGAACAGAGCATGGATCTGGCGTTGAACGCCAGAAACAAGCAGCATCCTGGTGTTCAGATGCCAGAAATGCACAGTGTGGAAAGCTGGCGCTGAACGCCAGAAACAAGCATAGAACTGGCGTTCAACGCCAGAAATATGCTGCATCTGGGCGCTGAATGCCCAGAACAAGCACCAATTCGACGTTTAAACGCCAGAATTGCATGAAAAGGCATTTTACATGCCTAATTGGTGCAGGGATGCAATTTCTTAACACCTCAGGATCTGTGGACCCCACAGGATCATCTCAGCATCTGTGGACCCTACAGGATCTCCACCTACCTCCACTCACTCTCTTCCCTCTTCTCAATGTTCATCCTCTCTTCCCAATAAACACTCTTCCCCAAAATTCTTCACCAATCACCTCAATCTCTCTTCCCTATCACTACTTCACCACTCACATCCATCCACTCTTCCCCATAAACCTACCTCATAAACTCCACCTACCTTCAAAATTCAAAATCAATTTCCCACCCAAACCCACCCTATATGGCCGAAACTAAACCCTGCTCCCCTCCCTATATAAAGCACTCCATTCTTCCTCATTTTCACACAACACAACCCTCTCTTCCCCTTCTTGGCCGAATACACCTCTTCCTTCTCTCCTCCATATTTTCTTCTTCTTCATCATCTATTCTTTCTTCTCTTGCTCGAGGTCAAGCAATATTCTAAGTTTGGTGTGGTAAAAGCATAAGCTTTTTGTTTTTTCATTATCATTGATGGCACCCAAGACCGGAGAATCCTCTAGAAAAGGGAAAGGGAAGACAAAAGCTTCCACCTCCGAGTCATGGGAGATGGAAAGATTCATCTCCAAAGCTCATCAAGACCACTTCTATGATATCCGAGGTCCCTTTCAAGCTCAAGAGAAATGAGTATCCGGAGATCCGACATGAAATCTAAAGAAGAGGTTGGGAAGTTCTAACAAACCCCATCCAACAAGTCGGCATCCTAATGGTTCAAGAGTTCTATGCCAATGCATGGATCACTAAGAACCATGATCAAAGTAAGAACCCGAACCCAAAGAATTATCTCACCATGGTTCGGGAGAAATACTTAGATTTTAGTCAGGAAAATGTGAGGTTGGCGTTTGACTTGCCTATGATGCAAGGAGATGCACGCCCCTACACTAGAAGGGCCAGTTTTGATCAAAGGTTGGACCAAGTCCTCACGGACATATGTGTGGAAGGAGTTCAATGGAAGATTGACTCAAAAGGCAAACCGGTTCAGCTTAGAAGACTGGACCTCAAGCCTGTGGCTAGAGGATGGTTGGAGTTCATCCAACGCTCCATCATCCCCACTAGCAACCGATCTGAAGTTACTGTGGATCGGGCCATCATGATTCATAGCATCATGATTGGTGAGGAAGTAGAAGTTTATGAAGTCATCACCCTTGAACTCTACAAAATAGCCGAAAAGTCCTCACCCTTGGTAAGGCTAGCTTTTCCTCATCTTATTTGCCATCCATGTTACTCAGCTGGAGCTTTCATAGAAGGAGACATTCCCATTGAGGAAGAGAAGCCCATCACTAAGTAAAGGATGGAGCAAACAAGAGAGCCCACTCATGGGGCTCAAGAAACGCATGAGGAAGCTCACCATCAAGAAATCCCTGAGATACCTCAAGGGATGCACTTTCCTCCACAGAATTTTTGGGAGCAAATCAACACCTCCCTAGGAAAATTAAGTTCCAACATGGGACAATTAAGGGTGGAACATTAAAAAGCAATGAGGGAGGAGCAACAAAGACAAGGAAGAGACATAGAAGAGCTCAAGGAGATCATTGGTTCCTCAAGAAGAAAATGCCACCATCACTAAGGTGGACTCATTCCTTGTTCTTAAATTCTCTGTTTTTCGTTTTCTTTATGTTAAGTGCCTATCCATGTTTGTGTCTTATTACATGATCATTAGTATTTAGTAACTTTGTCTTAAAGTTATGAATGTCCTATGAATCCATCACCTCTCTTAAATGAAAAATGTTTTAATTCAAAAGAACAAGAAGTACATGAGTTTTGAATTTATCCTTGAACTTAGTTTAATTATATTGATGTGGTGACAATACTTTTTGTTTTCTGAATGAATGCCTGAACAGTGCATATGTCTTTTGAAGTTGTTGTTCATGAATGTTAAATATGTTGGCTCTTGAAAGAATGATGACAAGGAGACATGTTATTTGATAATCTAAAAAATCATAAAAATGATTCTTGAAGCAAGAAAAAGTAGTGAATACAAATGCTTGCAGAAAAAAAATAGAAAAAAATAGCGAAAAAAAAAGAGAAAAAGCAAGCAGAAAAAGCCAAAAGCTCTTAAAACCAAAAGGCAAGAGCAAAAAGCCAATAACCCTTAAAACCAAAAGGCAAGGGTAAATAAAAAGGATCCCAAGGCTTTGAGCATCAGTGGATAGGAGGGCCTAAAGGAATAAAATCCTGGCCTAAGCGGCTAAACCAAGCTGTCCCTAACCATGTGCTTGTGGCGTGAAGGTGTCAAGTGAAAACTTGAGACTGAGCGGTTAAAGTCAAGGTCCAAAGCAAAAGAAGAGTGTGCTTAAGAACCCTGGACACCTCTAATTGGGGGCTTTAGCAAAGCTGAGTCACAATCTGAAAAGGTTCACCCAATTATGTGTCTGTGGCATTTATGTATCCGGTGGTAATACTGGAAAACAAAGTGCTTAGGGCCACGGCCAAGACTCATAAAGTAGCTGTGTTCAAGAATCAACATACTGAACTAGGAGAATCAATAACACTATCTGAACTCTAAGTTCCAATAGATGCCAATCATTCTGAACTTCAATGGATAAAGTGAGATGCCAAAACTATTCAAGAGGCAAAAAGCTACAAGTCCCGCTCATCTGATTAGAGCTATGTTTCATTGATAATTTGGAATTTATAGTATATTCTCTTGTTTTTATCCTATTTGATTTTCAGTTGCTTGGGGACAAGCAACAATTTAAGTTTGGTGTTGTGATGAGCGGATAATTTATACGCTTTTTGGCATTGTTTTTAGTATGCTTTTAGTAGGATCTAGTTACTTTTAGGGATATTTTTATTAGTTTTTATGTTAAATTCACATTTCTGGACTTTACTATGAGTTTGTGTGTTTTTCTGTGATTTCAGGTATTTTCTGGCTGAAATTGAGGGACTTGAGCAAAAATCAGATTCAGAGGTTGAAGAAGGACTGCTGATGCTGCTGGATTCTGACCTCCCTGCACTCAAAGTGGATTTTCTGGAGCTACAGAACTCATAATGGCGTGCTTCTAATTGCGTTGGAAAGTGGACATCCAGGGCTTTCCAGCAATATATAATAGTTCATATTTTGGCCGAGTTTAGACGACGCAAAAGGGCGTTGAATGCCAGTTCTATGCTGCAGTCTGGAGTTAAACGCCAGAAACACGTTACGAACCAGAGTTGAACGCCAAAAACACGTTACAACTTGGCGTTCAACTCCAAAAGAAGCCTCTGCATGTGTAAACTTCAAGCTCAGCCCAAGCACACACCAAGTGGGCCCCAGAAGTGGATTTATGCATCAATTACTTACTTCTGTAAACCCTAGTAACTAGTTTAGTATAAATAGGACTTTTTACTATTGTATTAGACATCTTATGATTTTAGTTCGTCTTTGGATCATATTGATCACGTTTGGGGGCTGGCCATTCAGCCATGCCTGAACCTTTCACTTATGTATTTTTCAACGGTAGAGTTTCTACACTCCATAGATTAAGGTGTGGAGCTCTGCTGTTCCTTATGAATTAAGGCAAAGTACTACTGTTTCTTTATTCAATTCAACCTATTCTGCTTCTAAGATATTCATTTGCACTTCAATATGAATGTGATGAACGTGACAATCATCATCATTCCCTTACGAACGCGTGCCTGACAACCACTTCCGTTCCACCTTATATTGAATGAATATCTCTTGGATCTCTTAATCAGAATCTTCGTGGTATAAGCTAGATTGATGGCGGCATTCATGAGAGTCCGGAAAGTCTAAACCTTGTCTGTGGTATTCCGAGTAGGATTCAGGGATTGAATGACTGTGACGAACTTCAAACTCGCGAGTGCTGGGCGTAGTGACAAATGCAAAAGGAGGGTGAATCCTATTCCAGTATGATCGAAAACCTCAGATGATTAGCCGTGCTGTGACTGAGCATTTGGACCTTTTTCACAAGAGGATGGGATGTAGCTATTGACAACGGTGATGCCCTTACATAAAGCTTGCCATGGAAAGGAGTAGGACTGATTGGATGAAGACAGCAGGAAAGCAGAAGTTCAAAAGAACGAAAGTATCTCTATACGCTTATCTGAAATTCCCACCAATGAATTACATAAGTGTTTCTATCTTTATTTTCTATTTATTTATTATTTATTTTCGAAAACTCCATAACCATTTGATATCCGCCTGACTGAGATTTACAAGGTGACCATAGCTTGCTTCATACCGACAATCTCCGTGGGATCGACCCTTACTCACGTAAGGTTTTATTACTTGGACGACCCTGTGCTCTTGCTAGTTAGTTGTGCAAAGTTGTGAAGTTATGTTTGGACCATGGTATTGTGCACCAGTTATTGGCGCCATTGCCAGGGAGAGAACAAACAACAAATTTTACAACCCCAGAGTAACAATTTCGCACACCAAGTTTTTGGCGCCGTTGCCGGGGATTGTTTTGAGTTTGGACAACTGACGGTTCATCTTGTTGCTCAGATTAGGTAATTTTCTTTTTGTTTTATTTTCGAAAATTTTCAAAAAAATATTTCAAAAAAAAAATTTTTTATTTATATTCTTCAGAATTTTTAAGAATGAATTCTAGTGTTTCATGAAGCATGTTGAAGCCTGGCTGGCTGTAAAGCCATGTCTAAATTCTTTTGGACTGGGGCTTCCAACCCAACATTATCAAGAGCAAGCTAGTTGTTGCTAATCCATCAGCTGCTGTATGCTTGATTTGTCACTTAAAGCTTGGTTGGCCATTGACCATGTCTAGTGTTTTGGACCGGAGTTTTCATTGAAAGCTTGGCTGGCTAGTGAGCCATGTCTAATTCCTAGACTGAAGCTTTAGACTAAGAATGCAAGATTCCTGGAATTCATATTAAAAATTTTGGAATCCTTATTTTCCTTTTTCAAATTAATTTTCGAAAAATACCAAAAAAATTAGAAAATCATAAAAAATAAAAAAATATATATTTCATGTTTCTTGTTTGAGTCTTGAGTCAATTTTAAGTTTAGTGTCAATTGCATGTTTTAAAGTTTGCATAAAATCTTCGAAAAATTCATGCATTCATAGTGTTTTTCATGATCTTCAAGTTGTTCTTGGTAAGTCTTCTTGTTTGATCTTGATGTTTTCATGTTTTGTGTCTTTTCTTGTTTTTCATGTGCATTTTTGCATTCATAGTGTCTGAACATGAAAGATTTCTAAGTTTGGTGTCTTGCATGTTTTCTTTGCATTGAAAACTTTTTCAAAAAAAATATGTTCTTGATGTTCATCATGATCTTCAAAGTGTTCTTAGTGTTCATCTTGACATTCATAGCATTCTTGCATGCATTCATTGTTTTGATCCATAACTTTCATGCATTGAGTCCTTTTCAGGTTTTTCTCTTTCATCATTAAAAATTCAAAAATCAAAAAAATATCTTTCCCTTTTTCACTCATAAATTTTGAAAATTTGAGTTGATTTTTTCAAAACTTTTTAAAACTTAGTTGTTTCTTATGAGTCAAATCAAATTTTCAATTTAAAAATCTTATCTTTTTCAAATCTTTTTTATAAAAAAAATGATATGAGATTTGTAATTGAATTATTGGAGAAGAGGGGATGGCCGAATGTATATTTATAGGAGGAGGGGAGGGATTTCGAAAAATTTGAAAGAAATATGACATAGAGGTATGATTGATGGAAGAAAATAAAATCATGATATGAAAAAGATGAGATTTGTAATTGAAAAAGATATAAAGATGTTAAATCTGAAAATTTAGTTATGCATCTAAGAATTAAAAAAATTTGGTTATGCATCTAATAATTGAGTTTTTAAAGAAGATTTGGGAAGGATTTGAAAGAAAATTGAAAAGAGATTTAGAAAATGTTTGAATTTTTGAAAATTGAGGGTGAATGATGAAAGTTTGAAACATGTTTATGCAGAAAAGTATGAATCAAAACATGAAAATTTGAAAAAAATTTGAAGTTGGAAACAAAATCTCCTCCCCTTGCCTTTCTGGCGTTAAACGCCCAGAATGTATCCATTCTGGCGTTTAATGCCCAATTGTTGGCCATTATGGGCGTTTAACGCACAGCCAGGTACCCTGGCTGGCGTTAAACGCCAGAAACCCCTTTATCACTGGGCATTTTTCTGAACACCTAGGATGCTGCAATTCTGGCATTAAACGCCCAGAATGGTACCCATTCTGGCGTTTAACGCCCAAAATGCCCCTTACTGGCGTTTTCTTGCCAGCAAGCTCCTTTTCTCTGCTTTTTGCACTAAATCCTTCTGTAACTCTGTGAATTCCTTCAATTTTGATGATTAACCTTTGAAGAAAAATGTATATCAAACTTCTACAAGTATTAATTAAAATAAATAACTTGCTAATGGCTGGGTTGCCTCCAAGCAAGCGCTTCTTTATTGTCTTTAGCTGGACTTTTACTGAGCTTTATTCAAGCCTCAGTTTTGAGCATTCTTGCTCAAAATTGCTTTCAAGATAATGTTTGATTCTCTGTCCATTAACAATGAATTTTTTGTCAGAATCAATATCTTGAAGCTCAACATATCCATATGGTGACACTCCTGTAATCACATATGGTCCCCTCCACCGGGATTTTGGTTTCCCGGGGAATAATCTGAGCCTAGAGTTGAACAGCAGAACTTTTTGTCCTGGCTCAAAGACTCTGGATGACAATTTCTTGTCATGCCACTTTTTTGCTTTTTCCTTATAAATTTTTGCATTTTCAAAAGCATTGAGTCTGAACTCCTCTAGCTCATTTAGCTGGAGCAATCTTTTCTCACCAGCTAACTTAGCATCCATGTTTAGGAATCTGGTTGCCCAGTAGGCTTTATGTTCCAATTCCACGGGCAGATGATAGGCCTTGCCATACACAAGCTGGTATGGAGAGGTTCCCACAGAGCATCATCCAAGCTCTTTGCCCAAACCTTTCTACAGGTAATTACGGTCCGTTCCAGGATTCTCTTTAGTTCTCTATTAGAGACTTCAACCTGCCCATTTGTCTATGGATGATACGGAGTTGCTACTTTGTGGCTAATTCCATATCGAACCATAGCAAAGTAAAGATGTTTATTGCAAAAATGGGTGCCCCCATCACTGATTAGTACTCTGGGAACACTGAATCTGCTGAAAATATGTTTCTGGAGGAACTTCAGCACAGTCTTGGTATCATTAGTGGGTGTGGCAATTGCTTCCACCCATTTAGATACGTAGTCTACTGCCACCAGAATGTAAGTATTTGAGTATGATAGTGGGAAAGGACCCATGAAGTCAATACTCCATACATCAAACAACTCAATCTCTAAGATCCCTTGTTGAGGCATGGCATAACCATGAAGCAAGTTACCAGCTCTTTGGCAACTGTCACAGTTACGCACAAACTCTCGGGTATCTCTATAGAGAGTAGGCCAATAGAAGCCACATTGGAGGACTTTAGTGGCTGTTCGCTCACTTCCGAAATGTCCTCCATACTGTGATCCATGGTAATGCCACAGGATCTTCTGTGCCTCCTCTCTAGGGACGCATCTGCGGATCATTCCGTCTGCGCATCTCTTAAAATGATATGGTTCATCCCATAAGTAGTACTTTGCATCAGAAATTAGTTTTTTCTTTTGCAACCTGCTGTACTCCTGTGGTATGAACCTCACAGCTTTATAATTTGCAATGTCTGCAAACCATGGTGCTTCCTGAATGGCAAAAAGTTGCTCATCCAGAAAGGTCTCAGAGATCTCAGTAGGAGGGAGGGACGCCCCTGCTACTGGTTCTATACGGGACAGGTGATCAGCTACCTGGTTCTCTATCCCTTTTCTATCTCTTATTTCTATATCAAATTCTTGCAGACACCCATCTTATGAGCCTGGGTTTTTAATCCTGCTTTGTGAGTAGATATTTAAGAGCAGCATGGTCAGTATACACAATCACTTTTGAACCTATTAAATAGGATCTAAACTTGTCAATGGCATAAACCACTGCAAGTAACTCCTTTTCTGTGGTTGTGTAGTTCTTCTGTGCGTCATTTAGAACACGACTGGCATAGTAAATGACGTGCAGAAGCTTGTTATACCTTTATCCCAACACTGCACCAATAGCATGGTCACTGGCATCACACCTTAATTCGAATGGTAATGTCCAGTCAGATGCAGAGATGACTGGTGCTGTGACCAGCTTAGCTTTTAGGGTCTCAAACGCCTGCAGACACTCTGTGTCAAACACAAATGGCGTGT
The DNA here is from genome assembly GCF_059453495.1 of Arachis ipaensis. NCBI lineage: Eukaryota > Viridiplantae > Streptophyta > Magnoliopsida > Fabales > Fabaceae > Arachis > Arachis ipaensis. The sequence continues at coordinate 82,556,250 of NC_142440.1, forward strand.
CAGCAGCTAGCATGTTGCTTAGAGGTTTTGCAATTTTTGAAAAATCCTTTATGAACCTCCTATAGAATCCTGCATGCCCCAGAAAGCTTCTGATTGCCTTAACATTGGCAGGTGGTGGTAATTTCTCAATTACCTCTACCTTGGCTTGATCCACCTCTATCCCCTTGCTTGAAATTTTGTGTCCAAGGACAATTTCTTCAGTCACCATAAAGTGACATTTTCCCAGTTTAAGACCAGGTTAGTCTCTTGGCACCTTTTCAGGACAAGTGCTAGATGATCAAGACAGGAGCTGAATAAGTCTCCAAATACTGAGATGTCATCCATGAAGACTTCCAGGAACTTCTCTACCATAACAGAGAAGATAGAGAGCATGCACCTCTGAAAGCTTGCAGGTGCATTGCATAGACCAAAAGGCATTCTTCTGTAAGCAAATACTCCATATGGACATGTGAAGCAGTAGTATTCATGAGGATCCACTGTAATTTGGTTGTAGCCTGAATAGCCATCCAAAAAGCAGTAGTATTCATGGCCTGCTAGTCTTTCTAGCATCTGGTCTATGAATGGTAAAGGAAAATGATCCTTTCTGGTGGTTGTATTGAGCCTTCTGTAGTCAATACACATGCGCCAACATGTATCTGTTCTTGTGGGAATCAGTTCATTCTTTTCATTATGAACCACTGTCATGCCTCCCTTCTTGGGGACAACTTGGACAGGGCTCACCCAAGGACTATCAGAAATGGGATAAATAATTCCAGCCTCTAGTAACTTAGTGACCTCTTTCTGCACCACTTCCTTCATGGCTGGGTTTAGCTGCCTCTGTGGTTGAACCACTGGCTTGGCATCATCCTCCAATAGGATTTTGTGCATGCATCTTGCTGGGCTAATGCCCTTAAAGTCACTTATGGACCACCCAAGAGCTGTCTTGTGTGTCCTTAGCACTTGAATTAGTGCTTTTTCTTCCTGTGGATTTAAAGCAGAGCTTATGATCACTGAAAAAGTGTCACCCTCTCCCAGAAATGCATATTTCAGGGATGGTGCTAGTGGTTTGAGCTCTAGTTTAGGAGGTTTCTCCTCTTCCTGAGGGATTTTTAAAGGTTCTTTTATTTCCTCTGGTTTCTCCAAATCAGGCTGAACATCTTTAAAGATGTCCTCTAGCTCTGATTCAAGACTCTCAGTCATATTGATCTCTTCCACCAAAGAGTCAATAATATCAGTGATCATGCAATCATTTGATGTGTCTGGATGCTGTATAGCTTTGACAGCATTTAACTTGAACTCATCCTCATTGACTCTCAGGGTCACTTCCCCTTTTTGGACATCAATAAGAGTTCGTCCAGTTTCTAGGAAAGGTCTTCCTAGAATCAGGGTTGCACTCTTGTGCTCCTCCATTTCCAGCACTACAAAGTCAGTGGGAAAGGCAAATGGCCCAACCTTGACAATCATGTCCTCAATTATGCCTGATGGGTATTTAATGGAGCCATCAGCAAGTTGAAGACATATCCGGGTTGGTTTGACTTCTTCAGTCAACCCAAGCTTTCTGATAGTGGATGCAGGTATTAAGTTGATACTTGCTCCAAGGTTACATAGAGCTGTCTTGGTGCAAGCACCCTCTAATGTGCATGGTATCATAAAGCTTCCTGGATCTTGAAGCTTTTCTGGTAAGCTTTTTAGAATGACTGCACTGCATTCTTCAGTGAGAAACACTCTTTCAGTTTCTTTCCAATCCTTCTTATGACTTAAAATCTCTTTCATGAACTTAACATAAGAGGGTATTTGCTCAAGTGCCTCTGCAAACGGGATCTTTATTTCAAGAGTCCTGAGATAGTCTGCAAAGCGGGCAAATTGTTTATCCTGTTCCGCTTGGCGGAGCTTCTGAGGATAAGGCATCTTGGCTTTATATTCTTCAACCTTAGTTGCTGTAGGTTTATTCCCTACAGAAGTGGTTGGAGAAGCCTTCTTAGAGGGGTTACTATCAGCACTTGCAGGTGCCTGATCCCTCATTGGCATTTGAATGCCAGGAATGGGGGCTGAATGGGCATTTAACGCCAGTTTTTCCACCTTTTCTGGCGTTTGAACGCCAGAGTTATTCTTCTCTGGGCTCTTGATGTCCTCAGAGGGATTTTGGGCAGTGGTTTGGTCATCCTCTGTCATTTGTTCCTTTCTTGACTTTTTGCTACTTTGAGCTGAGTTATTCAATGTCTTCCCGCTCCTTAGTTGGACAGCTTGGCATTCTTCTATTATCTGTTTAGATAGCTTTTGTCTTGTCTGATTCAATTGTGCTTCTATTACGTTTGTTCTAGTTTGTAGATCTTACTCTTCTACTCTCAATTTAGTGTTCTTATTACTCTAGCATTGTAGATTGATGGCTTGCATCATTTACTCTCTTTCTTTGGATAAAACGGACCATAAAAGAGCATAATTTCATTTGATGATCGCAATTCATGAAATATTTGATGAACATTTTGGTACATTACTTTAAAAAGAGTTTGTGCTGAATTTCAGGTGAAAATAGCAAAAAAAAGGGAAGAAAACAATAAAACAAGCTGGGCGTGTGAAAACTGGCGTGACACTTGGAACAAACGTAACAAAAATATATGGGCGTGGCACTCCAGTACTAAATTCCAGAAAGGACCCTCAAGCTCTGTATATGGGCGTGGCACGCTAGTTATGATTTCGAGAGGAGCATGATTGAAGAAATTGTATGGGCGTGGCATGCCAGGAGCTGGCGTGGCATGCCAGGAGCTGGGCGTGGCACGCTAACACAATTTTATAGAAAGGACTCCTAAACCTTTAGATGGGCATGGCATGCCAAGAGCTGGGCGTGGCACACCGGTGTAAGTTTCCAGAGAAGAGGTTAAAAGCCAAAAGGCTGGGCATGCCACTTGGTATCGAAGGCGTGGCACGCCAACACTCAATGAGACCAAAGCAAAGCTGGGCGTGCCACTTGGCGTTGAAGGCGTGGCACGCCAAGCTCTCATCCTCACTTAGGTGTGCCACTTGAGCATCCAGGCGTGGCATGCCAATAATGAAAAGGGCCAAAGGAAGGACTGGGCGTGCCACTTGGTGTCGAAGGCGTGGCACGCCAGCTCCAGATTCTTACCTGGGCATGCCACTTGAAGGACCAGGCGTGGAACGCCAGCTACTGAATCAAAGAGGAATGCTGGGCGTGGCATGCCAGACCCTGGACGTACCACGCTAGTTCAATTGGCCAGAGAGAAGAATCAAGCACATATAATGGGCATGGCACGTCAGACCCTGGGCGTGCCACGCTAGTTCAAATTTCCAGAGGAGAAAGGAAGAAGGAAAAGCCTGGGCGTGCCACTTTGGTTCGAAGGCGTGGCACGCCAGGCCAACACCAATAGTTAAGAAGACCCTGGGTGTGCCACTTGAAGAGCTTGGAGTGGTGCGCCAAGCCAAATTAGAGGCTAGGCATGGCACGCCACCTGAACGCCACCCAAACGCCAGCCTGGAAGGTCACGTTTATTAAGTTTCTTTTCCCTCCAAATTGTATTTTTCTTTTCTCTTTTGTATTTTTCTTTATTCTAGTGATAGGAGTACTATGAATAGCCCCTAAAAGTACTAAGAAAGGGGTTAAGCAGTGATGACATGCCATCATGTCATGTTTTTCTATGCTTTTTCATACAAGAAATTGATTATTAGTGCTTAAATATTGAATGCTTCTGTGCCTAAATGGTATATTTCTTGGAACTTTTGATTTTATAAATTTTATAGGAAATAATAGAAAAAGAAGCAATAAAGCACTAAAAGAAGAATCACACCCCCAAGGTGACAAAAGAGTTGGAAACAAACTCAAAGAGGCTTCTGAGTTAAGCAAAGAGGATTTGCAACCCTGACCTCTTCACACTCCAACAAGAATAACTTGAGCTACAAAACTCCCAATGAGGTGATTTTAGTGGCATTGGAAAGTAGCAATCTAGAGGTTTCCAAGCATATATGGCACTGCATGGTGGACAGTAAATCTGAGGGAGAAAACTTACCCCGAAAGTGCAAAGATGAACATAGTATCACCCTGTAGTAAGGCCAGCTAACCTCTTCACATTCCAAGAAGAATAACGTGAGCTGTAGAGCTTTAAATGATGCGCTCTCAAATGCATTGGAAAGTAGACATCCAGATCTTTCCAACGATATATAATAGTATGGGGTGAACATTAAGTTTAGGCTTCAGAAGCTAGCCCTAACTTTGGCCTCCAAACAGTGCTCACTAAGTGAACGCCACACTCACTAATTGAGCATTTTCTGCCTCTAAAATAGCATGACCATGCCTTCTTCAAAGGACCATAACTTGAGCTACAAATGTCCAATTGATGCGCTTTCTGTGTGTTAGAAAGCTGACATTCAGAGCTTTCCAACGATATATAACAATCTATGTTTGGCATGAAATTGAAGCACAAGTGATAGGCATCTTTAAGGCCTAAAAACCACGCTCAATAGCCAAACAAGGCTAGCGCTCACTTTGGAAGTGAACGTGGCGTTCACTTTCTTACCTTTTGCGTGAATTTCAAGTTGGGGGAGGAAGCTTGTGCTGGCCGTACACACTAGGAGCGCTCAAATACTCAACGTAGTGCTCACTAAGTGAACGTTGGGCAAGGAAACAAGCGCACCACGGAAGCACACAAGGAGCAGCGTTTGAAGAGTGAACGTAGCATTCACTATGGCAACGCTAGTAAGGAGACTTGCGCACGAGGAAGCACACATGACAAGTGAACGTAGCGCTCATTTAGCCAACGGAGCGCTCCACTGGAGGGAACAAGTGCCCCTGACCCAAGCTTCACCCAACACCCCTGACCCACTCTCATTCAAATCCAAAGCAAGCAAAGCCCATTAACATGACTCAAAGGCACAAAGAGAAGCTAGATTAGGAATTTCATTTGTAATTTGTTTTCAATTTCAATTTCATTTTCATTTTGTAAAGCCTATATAAAGCCATCAATTTCATTTCATTAGGGGAGCTCGGTTAGGCTGCTAGGCAGCAGTAGGAGTAGGAGTAGGATAGAATAGAAAGCTCTCTTTAATACACTTTTATTTTCTGCACTCTACATTTCAGAATTCAGTTTAGCTTTATGCAATTTTCATTTCTCTGCTACAATTTCTGCAATCTTCTACTCCAATTTCATTTTCTGCAACTTTTCAAATCTGTTCATCATCTAGCCTGATTTACTCTTCCTGCAATTTAAATTTCTAGTCACTTGTTCTCAAGATCTCTTCGATTGCTTGATTTACTACTTTCTTTAAATTCCCTGCACCCAATTCCCTTTACATTTACTGCAATTTAATTTCTTGCACTTTAAGTTTCTGTAATTTACATTCTGCACTTTATATTTTCTGTAATTCACTCTCTGTTGCTTCAATTTCATCCAATTCACCAATGTTAGCTTGACTAAACTAATCACTTCACTAAAGTTACTTAATCTATCAATCCCTGTGGGATCGACCTCACTCTTGTGAGTTATTACTACTTGATGCGACCCAGCACACTTGCCGGTGAGTTTGTGTGGAATCGCTTTTCCCTCATCAAGCAGTTGAGCTATTAGTTGTAGTTAGATTTACTTTATCATCTCTTCCATCTCTTGTACTTTTCTCTGAGCTATGAGTAGCTAAATTTCCTCTCATTGAGAGAGGGAGCTTTGTTGTACTTGATGGATTAATGATAGTTAATTTCTTCTTCTCTTCATCTTCTCTTTGTTTTGCTAGATGGAATTTCGTTTTAATTTTAGTGTTCAATCATCTTGGAAAAGAGGTTGAATGCAAAATGGGTTTCATGGGAACCTTGGAAAAGGAAACATAAAACCATGCTTGAAATCCCTTCTCACACTTGAGTAGGATCTGGGTTTTGGTGTTTGGATATAGTGACATATAATCCTCCCTCTACTTGGACCTATGATGATGTGTGGTATTATCAGGGACCAAGCATATCTCTCTTCATGAGCAATTAGACCAAAGAATCGGCTATTGATTAAGATCTGAGAGATTGAGTCACCAAGGGATTGGGGCTCAATCAATCATGATTTCCAAGAGGTCAATGAGTTGCATGATTGAAGATAGGATGAACTGGATTTAATCCAAAGAGAACAACATATCCTGATCTCAATGAATTCTCCCTATTCTTATCTTCCACTTTCTTTATAGCTTTCTCTATATTCTGCAAATCCCCATTCCCATTTACTTTTGAGTCATTTATGTTTATGCACTTTACTGCTTATCTTTACTTTTGAGCCATTCATGTTTTTGCCCATTTACAATTCTGCAATCATAATTTATTTTGCTTAGCTTAACTAATTCGCAATTAATTAAAGTTGCTACCAATATCTGTGGATATGATCCCACTCCACTGTGGGTTATTACTTGACGATAATTTTTGGTGCGCTTGCCAAAAGAACGGATTCATCATTTTTATAAGGGGTGTGAATTCGGATCATCAAGTTTTATGGCGCCGTTGCTGGGGATTGGTTTGAATTTGACAATGATTAAATTGATTGGAGAACTATATTAAGCATTTTAATTACCTTGTTATTTCTTTAGTTCTTTAATTCTTCTTCTGTTCTATTTTATTTTTATCTTACTTTGGAATTTTGCTATTCATTGTTCATGTTTCTATTTTCTAACTGTTTGATTAATTGCATCCATCAACCTAACCACTAATCTTAACAAGAGTGATTCCTTCACTTGCCCTCTGCTTGCTGTTTGTTGAATGTATGACAGGTAGAAGGGGAGAAACTTCATCCTCCTTCGATAGTGAACCTGAGAGGACCTTCCTTTGATCAAGGAGGGAAGCAAGAGGCAAAGGCATAGTTGGAGAGGAAGTAGTAGAGGAAGATCTAGGAGCTACTATAGAAGAAGAAGTGCAAAACCATGTTGGAGTAGATGCTGGTAATCATATTGGGTAAGAGAGGAGAGTCTTAGGCTCCTACATCAACCCAAATCCAAGAAACTGTGGCAGTATCATTCTGAAGCCAACAATCCATGCTAACAACTTTGAGTTGAAACCTCAACTCATCACACTTGTCCATAATAATTGTTCATATGGAGGGGGAGCCTAGGAAGACCCAAACCAACATCTCACTACATTCTTGAGGATTTATGACACTGTAAAATCCAATGGTGTACACCCTGACACTTACAAGCTACTTTTGTTCCCTTTCTCACTCAGAGATAAGGCAACAAAGTGGTTGGAAGCATTTCCCAAGGAGAGCCTAACAACTAAGGATGAGATTGTAAACAAATTTCAAGCCAGATTCTACCCTCCATAGAGAGTAAATAGATTTAGAGCTGGGGTGCAAACCTTCAGACAACAAGATGGTGAAATACTTTATGAGGCCTGGGAGAGGTTCAAAGACTTGACAAGGAAGTACCCTCCAGATATGTTCAATGAATGGGTTCAACTTCACATTTTCTATGAAGGGTTATCATACGAAGAAAAGAAAGTTGTGGACCACTCTTCAGGGGGCTCACTCAACAAGAAGAAAATCATTGAAGAAGCCATAGATGTTATAGAGACTGTAGCTGAAAATGAATACTTCTATGCTTCAGAAAGATCTCAAAAGAAGGGAGTGTTGGAGCTAAATTCTATGGATGCCTTGTTAGCACAAAACAAGATGATTGCAGCACAACTAGCAGCCTTAACAAAGAGGATGGAGACTGGCCAAGTCTCAGCTGTCCAAGCTCAAGCACCACCACAGGAAGAAGATGCCCCAGAAGTTAAAAGTGAATGGGAGCAGGAAAACTATGTGAACAACTCTTCTAGACCACCATATGACCCAAACTCCAAGACATATAACCCAATTTGGAAGAACCACCCAAACTTTGGGTGGAAAAACCAACAAAGCCACAACCAAGACCACAACAAACCATACCAATCCAACCAATACAACAACCATAACCCCAACCATCAATCAGGCAATAACAGACCCTACCATAACTCACAAAATACATCATATCACTCCACCCAACAAACACACAGTAACCACCACCAAGAAGAATCAACCCCAACCATACAACCATGTGAAATCAAGAGCAATTTTTAAAAAGTGGAAGCTGCAATAGCATAGTTGTCATCACAGCTGACAGGAGCTATTTCTAATGTTTTGGAGAGACAAATAAAAGCTGAAAGGAAGATAGATGCCAACCAATAAAAGTGCATATCAAACAAAAGGAATCAAGGCATAACAATTTCAAAATTGGAAGCACAATTGGCAAGCTTATCTAAGCAGATTCCAATGCCCACACATATATTTCCCAGTGATAACATGGCCAACCCAAGAGGGAAACACAAGGCAATCACACTTAGAAGTGGAAAAGTTGTAGAAGAAGCATCCCCAAATGGGAACAATCAAGAAAACAAAGCTGCAAAGGAGCCTGAAAACAAGAAAGAAGAAGAAACCCCTGCACTATCCTCATCGAAACCAGTCCTAAAGTCTTATGTGCCCCAAGCACCCTATCCACAAAGGTTAAGGAAAGATGGAAAAGATAGCCAGTTCTCAAGGTTCCTAGAAATCTTCAAGAAGCTCCAGATCAAGATACCATTTGCTGAGACATTAGAGTAAAAGCCCCTCTATGCTAAATTTTTAAAGGAGCTCATGACAAGAAAGAGGAACTGGAGAGAGAAAGAAACCATAATACTAACTAAGGAGTGCAGTGCTATCATACAAAAGAAGCTTCTTCAGAAGATGAAAGACCCTGGGAGTTTCCAAATTCCATGCATCATAGGTGATATCACCATTCAAAAAGCATTGTGTGACCTGGGAGCTAGCATCAATCTCATGTCCTTGGCCATGATGAGAAGGATGAAGATTGAGAAAGCCAAACCAACAAGGATGGCACTCCAATTGGCTGACAGAACATTTAAATTCCCTCGTGGGGTAGTAGAGGATTTGTTGGCAAAAGTGGGAAAGTTTATTTTCCCATCTGACTTTGTTGTGCTGGATATGGAAGAGGAAGCTAACACATCTATCATCCTAGGAAGGCCATTCCTAGCTACTGCTGGAGCCATTATTGATGTCCAGAAAGGGGAACTAGTCTTGAGGTTACATGAAGAGAAGATGGTCTTTAATGTCTTCAAAGCAATGAGTTATCCCAAAGAATCCATAGGAGAATGTATGATGGTAGATACCATAGAAAAGATAGTTCAAGGGGTTTTAGAGGAATAACAATGTGAAGAGATTATGGAGCTGGAGCAACAAGCATCAGGTGAAGAAATGCCACAAGAAACCATAGAAAAATCGATCATGTTGAACCACAAGGATAACAAGAAGGTGGAGGCACCAAAACTAGAACTAAAAACCCTGCCACCAAGCTTGAAGTATGCATACTTGAGTGACAACAACACCTACCGAGTGATCATTAATTCAAGCTTAAGTGAGGAGCAGGAAGAGGAGCTTCTCCAAGTGCTGAGACAATCTAAGGATGCTATAGGATGGACACTTGCAGCTTGAAGGGAATTAGTCATTCAATGTGCATGCACAAGATCCTACTTGAAGAAGGAGCCAAGTCCTCAAGACAGCAGCAAAGAAGGCTAAACCCAACCATGAATGAAGTAGTCCAAAAAGAGGTGTTAAAATTGTGGCAAGCTGGGGTGATTTACCCTATCTCAAACAGCCCTTAGGTAAGCCCAATGCAAGTTGTCCCAAAGAAAGGAGGGATCACTATTATACCAAATGAGAAGAATGAGCTGATACCTACAAGAACAGTGACTGGCTGGCGCATGTGCATTGATTATAGGAAGCTTAATGAAGCCACCAGGAAGGATCACTTCCCCCTACCTTTCATGGATCAGATGCTGGAAAGACTTCCCCCTACGAATATTATTGCTTCTTGGACGTTTACTCTGGTTATAACCAAATATTTGTAGACCCCAAGGACTAAGAAAAGACCTTATTTACCTATCCCTATGGTGTTTTTGCTTATAGGAGAATGCCCTTTGGATTGTGCAATGCACCTGCAAAATTCCAAAGGTGCATGCTCTCATATTTTCAGACATGATTGAAAGATTTATTGAATTGTTTATGGATGACTTCTCTGTGTTTGGTGATTCATATTCTAACTACTTGCACCACTTAGCCTTGGTGCTAAAGAGATGCCAAGAAACTAACCTCGTTTTGAATTGGGAAAAGTGCCACTTTATGGTTACAGAGGGGGTGGTTCTTGGCCAAAAAATCTCAAAAAGAGGCATAGAGGTGGACAAGGCCAAGGTGGAGGTGATTGAAAAGTTACCCCCACCTTGTCAAGAAAGTCAGAAGTTTTCTAGGACATGCTAGCTTCTATAGGAGGTTCATTAGAGATTTCTCAAAAGTTGCCAAACCTCTAAGCAACCTGCTTGTCTCTAATGTACCTTTTATTTTTGATAAAGAATGCATGCTAGCCTTTGAAGAACTCAAAAACAAACTTTTCTCTGTACCTATCATAGCACCACCCTGCTGGGATCTACCCTTTGAGCTGATGTGTGATGCATCTGACTTCGTTGTTGGTGCTGTTTTAGGACAGAGGAGGGACAAATTGGTGCATGTTATTTATTACGCTAGCAAGGTCCTTAATGAGAATCAAAGGAACTATACCACTACAGAGAAGGAATTACTTGCCATTGTCTTTGCTTTTGACAAGTTTATATAATTTCTTATTGGCTCTAAAGTAATTTTATTCATTGATCATGCAGCACTCAAATATTTGCTTAACAAACAAGAGTCCAAGCCCAGACTAATAAGGTGGATCCTGCTACTCCAAAAGTTTGACATTGAAATTAAAGATAGAAGTGGAGCTAAAAACAAAGTGGCTGACCACCTATCAAGGATTCCACAAAAAGAAGATGAAGCACACCAATTTGCAGTGAATGAGAGCTTCCCTGATGAGCAGTTGATGATGATCCAATAAGCTCCTTGGTTTGTAGACATAGCAAATTTCAAGGCTATTGGAGAACTACTAACCAACATCAATAAACACATGAGAAGAAAGCTAATCAAATATGCTAAACACTACATTTGGGATGAGCCCTTTTTGTTTAAAAAGTGTGTTGATGGGATCTTGAGAAGGTGTATCTCCCATGAAGAAGGGCAGGAAGTACTTTGGCAATGTCATGGCTCTGCATATGGAGGCGATTTTAGTGGGAAAAAAAACTGCAGCCAAGGTGCTACAATGTGGATTCTATTGGCCAACCATGTTCAAGGATGCAAAAGAATTGGTAGCAAGATGCAATGAATCTGAAAGAACTAGCAATCTACCCAAGAAAAATGAGATGCCACAGAGGGTTTATCCCATTTGTAGGGTTTATCTTGTGCTTAATTTAGAGGGTTTTATCATCTTTTTCCACATTTATTCAATGAAATAGCATGGTTTTGTAAATTCTCCTTTAATTGTGCTTAAGAGTGAAAACATGCTTTTTAGGTCTTAAAATAGCTAAATTTAATTCACCTTAATTCCATTACATGCCTTGATATGTTTGTTAAGTGATTTCAAATTTAGGAGGCAAAGATTGGATCAAGGGAATGAAGGAAAAGCATGTAAAAATGGAGAACTCATGAAGAAATGAAGGAATCGCAAAAGCTGTCAAGCCGACCTCTTCGCACTTAATTGACCATAACTTGAGCTATAGAGGTCCAAATGATGCGGTTCTAGTTGCATTAGAAAGCTAACATCCTGGGCTTCAAAATGATATAAGATTTGTCATAGTTGCACCGCGCATAGGGGCGCGCACATGCACGGTACGCATATGTGCCGATGGTTGCACATGATTCACTTAATGCAACTCGTGGCCAGCAAATTCTAAGGCATTTTGGGCCCAATCCAACTTATTTCTGATGCTATTTAACCCAAGGATTAAAGAGGGATGATACATCTAGTTAGTTAGTGAGTTTTATTTTAGTTTTACCATGCTTTAGTTAGTTTCTAGAGAGAGAAGCTCTCTCTTCTCTCTAGAATTAGGAGTAGGTTAGATCTAGCTTAGGAATTCTTAGATCTAGGTTAATTTCATACTTAGATTTACTTTTCCTTTATCAATTCTTCTTTTTCTATATCTTTTCTCTCTAGTTTAGTATTTAATTATTGTAATTCTCCACTTTTATGTTGATGCACTTTTGTTCTTTCCTTTTCCATTTAATGCAATTTATGTTTTCATGTTTCTTTATTGTTCATTTGATTTGTTGTTGTTTAATTCCTTGCAATTGAGTAGTGTAGATTTACTTTCCTTGCAATTTTACTATGTTTTCTTTTTATGCCTTCCAAGTGTTTGATGAAATGCTTGGAAGGATGTTAGAGTAGAATTATATGCTCTTGGCTTGGGAAGGTAACTTAGGAACTCTTGAGTCACTAATGTCCAAGTAATTGACGATTGGGAGCCATTAATGCTAGATCTCACTAATTGATTTGGTGGAGAACTAGGACTTATGGACTTGGATTCATATAGCTCATTTGACTTTCCTTTACTACTAGTTAGAGGATAACTTAATGGGATTGATCCTTGCCAATTCTCATGTTGTGGTTAGTGATTAGGATAGAGATCCTTGACCACCAACCCTTGCCAAGAGCTTTTTGTTATTTGAATTTCCTTTGCCATTTATATTTCTTGTCTAAAACCTCAAAAACCCCAAAACATACCTCATAACCAATAACAAGACACTTTATCGCAATTCCTAGGGAGAACGACCCGAGGTTTAAATACTTCGGTTTATAGATTTTAGGGATTTGTACTTGTGACAAACAATCTTTTGTATGAAAGGATTATTGTTTGGTTTAGAAACTATACCTGCAATGAGAATTCATTGGTGAAATTCTATACCATTAATAATCCAATCATCAATCATTACAATTTATGAACTATTTGATGAACATTTTGGTACATTGCTTTGAAATGAGTTTGTGCTGAATTTCAGGTGAAAATAGCAACAAAAAGGGAAGAAAACAACAAAACAAGCTGGGCATGTGAAACTGGCGTGCCACATGGAACAAATGCCACAAAAATATATGGGCGTGGCACGCTGACTGATAAACCCCGATTTTGTGGTTTATCTTGTGCTTATTTTGGGGGATTTTATCAACATTTCTCACACTTATTCGCAAGAAATGCATGGTTTTGTGTTCATTTCCCAATATTGCTCCATGATGTAAAACATACTTATTTTGCCTTAAAATTGCCATATTTTAATCCTCTTCTATTTCCATTCGATGCCGTGATGTATTTGTTGAGTAATTTCAGGAGTTATAGGGTAGGAATGACTTAGAAGAGAGGGAGAAAGCATGTACAAAAAGGGAGGAACATGAAGAATTGAGATCTTGGAAAAAGCAGCATCGGCGCTCCCGCGCACTCCACGCGCACGCGTGGATGAGGTTGGCTGGAAGCGGGGTGCAAGAATGGACGCATCCGCACGGATCAGAAGATTTCTATCGACGCGCACGCACGCTTGGCGCGCACGTGTGGATCGCAAAAGCAATCGGCGCGCACGCGTGGGAAGCTGCACGTGACCTCATTAAAGGAAATCGTGCCTGGCGATTTCTGAGGCTCATGAGGCCCAATTCCAAGCTGTTTCTACATGGGAAAGACCCAAGGATGCTAGGGGGAAAGGGGGGATCAATCATTTTACACTAGGACATAATTTTTAGCTAGTTTTTGGTTCTTGGGTGATTCTAGAGAGAGAAACCCTTGTTCCTCTCTAGATCTAGTTTTAATTTGATCTTCTCTTATTGATTTATGAATTGGATCTTGTTAATTGCTGGTTTTAATTGTTCAATTTGAATTCCTTGCTATATTTTTGCTTATATCTTGTGATAGTTTATGAATCCTTGTTACTTGTCATTTTATACCCATTTCATGAATGTTGTGATTCTTGACTTGTTGATGTTACATTGATGATTTTTATGTTTAGTCTTGTTGTTTTGATGATTGTATGTTGATAATTGTTAGTGGGTATTTGTATATTCCAATTTAATTGCTATTTTGAACATGTCTTTTGTTAATGCTTACCATGTGTTCGATGAATTGTTTACTTTGATTATGGAGTAGTCTTCTTTACTCTTGGTGTAGGTCAAGGGAATTGGGTAAACTTGAGTCATTGGGTCTAATGGATTTGATGATTTGGGAGCCCTTGGTGGTCAATTTGATACTCATTAACGCCAACCCACTACTAATCTAATTAGTAGGTAGGTTGGGACTTATGGGTTGATGTGATCAAAGCCATTTGACGTACTTCAAGTCTAGGAGTAGATATCACGTACTTAAGACTTTGAGGGTAGACTTAATGAGCTTGGTTCCTTATAATTGTCAAGATATGGTTGTTAGACAAGGATGGTGATCCCAATTCCCATGCCTAGCCAAGAGTTGCTTTTATTATTCATATTTGAAAACCAACTTTCTTAATTATTTGCTTTAGTTATAGTTATTTGTTTGGTTTATAGTAAAATTAAGTGGAATGTTACTTATTCATTGGAATTGCTCATGTTTTGCTTAGTTAATTGAATTAGTTTGTTGCAATTTAAGATTACTTGCTTGTTAAGATTCTCATTTATTTTCATGCTCATAACTCACAACCCCGGATTTCTAACTAATGTTGAAGCATATGTTTGCCCATTCCTTGTGAGACGACCCGAGGTTTGAATACTTCGGTTATTTCTATTGGGGTTGAACTTGTGACAACCAAATCCCTCTTCTAAATTTGACACCCGAGGATTGTTGTTAGTAGAGCTATACTTGCAACGCAATTTTATTGAAGAAAATCTTTACCAATACACCCTTGGGGACAATCGGGTCACTGATGAACGGACTTTTTCTAGTAAAGAATTTCACAGTAAACTCTCGTTGCAAGTATAGTTTCTAAACTACCAATAATTATTTCGTACAAAAATTTGGTTGTCACTAAAGTAAACCCAATAAAATTGATAACCGAAGTATTTAAACCTCGGGTCGTCTCTCAAGGAATTGCAGGGAGGTGTATTTATTATTGGTTATGGAAAAGTATATTTTTTGGGTTTTTCAAAAGGTTGAACAAGGAATGTAAATGATAAGAAAATAAACTTATAATTAAGAAAACTCTTGCCAAGGTATGAGAACTGGACGTCCTATCCTAGTTATCCTTATCAATTGTGATGAGAATTGTTCATTGCTCCCACTTTGTTAACCCTTATTAAACAAAGGAAAGTCAAGTGGACTAATCAATTTGATTCCTCAAGTCCAAGTCAACTCCTAAGGAAAGACTAGCTTAGAGGGATCCAAATAAACCAGCAAATTCCAATTATCAGTCAACAAGGAGTTTAATAACTCAAGCGTCTCCAATTACTCAACCAATGCTAAGAATGTAAAAAGCTCAATTAAAGTCATAAATATGAAATACCTCAAATTGCATTAAATAAAGAAATCAAATCTAAGATAGAGTTCATAAACCAAATTGGGAAAATAAACAAATCAACAAGAGAAATAAGTAAAGTAAAGTGCTAGATTAAATAAGGGTAGAAGAGAAGCTAAATTAAAGGAACATTGAACCTGGAAATGAGAAGAAATAAACCTAAAACTAAGAGAAATCCTAAAACCTAGAGAGAGGCTCCTCTCTCTCTCTAGAAACTACATCTAAATCCTAAAATTGTGAATAATTGATGAATGAATGAATGATTATTTGAGTCTCTGCTTGTCGGCTTAAAGCAAGCTATGGTCATCTTGTAAATCTCAGTCAGGCATATTCAAATGATTATAGGATTTTGATAATTAAAATATAAATAAACTTAAAATAAGATAGAGATACTTATGTAATTCATTGGTAAGAATTTCTGATAAGCGTATGGAGATGCTTTGTTCCCTTTGAATCTCTACTTTCCCACTGCCTCCATTCAATCCTTCATACTCCTTTCCATGGCAAGCTATACATTGGAGGATCACCGTTGTCAATGGCTACCGTCCGTCCTTTCAGTGAAAATGGTCCAAATGCGCTATCACCGCACGGCTAATCATCTGTTGGTTCTCACTCATGCTGGAATAGGATCCGTTGATCCTTTTGCGTCTGTCACTACGCCCAGCACTCGTGAGTTTGAAGCTCGTCACAGTCATCCCATCCCAGATCCTACTCAGAATACCATAGATATGGTTTAGATGTTCTGGATCTCAAGAATACTTTCAATTGATTCTAGCTTATACCACGAAGACTTTGATCTGAACCAGGAGCCCAACAGAAAAACACTCAAGCTATTGCGGATAGAACGGAAGTGGTTGTCAGGCACGCGTTTATATGTGAGAATGATGATGAGTGTCACGGATCATCACATTCATCAGGTTGAAGCACGAGTGAATATCTTGGAATAAGAATAAGCTTGAATTGAATAGAAAAACAATAGTACTTTGCATTAATTCATGAGGAACAGCAGAGCTCCACACCTTAATCTATGGGGTGTAGAAACTCCACCGTTGAAAAATACATAAGTGGTCAAGGCATGGCCGAATGGCCAGCCCCCTAAACGTGATCTCTGAACATAAAATTATCCAAAAGATGTGAAATAAATCACTAAAAGTAGTTTTTATACTAAACTATTAGCTAGGGTTACATAAGATAAGTAAATAATGCAGAAATCCACTTCCGGGCCCACTTGGTGTGTGCTTGGGCTGAGCATTGAGCTTTCATGTGTAGAGACTCTTCTTGGAGTTAAACACCAGGTTGTAGCCTGTTTCTAGCGTTTAACTCTGATTTGTAACCTGTTTCTGGCGTTTAACTTCAGAATAGGGCAGGAAGCTGGCGTTTGAACACCAGTTTGCATCGTCAAAACTCGGGCAAAGTATGGACTATTATATATTGCTGGAAAGCCGTGGATGTCTACTTTCCAACACAATTGAGAGTGCGCCAATTGGGTGTCTGTAGCTCCAGAAAATCCATTTTGACTGCAGGGAGGTCAGAATCCAACAGCATCTGCAGTCCTTCTTCAGCCTCTGAATCAGATTTTTGCTCAAGTCCCTCAGCCAGAAAATACCTGAAATCACAAAAAAACACACAAACTCATAGTAAAGTTCAGAAATGTAATTTTTATTTAAAAACTAATAAAAATATACTAAAAACTAACTAAATCATACTAAAAACTACATAAAAACAATGCCAAAAAGTGTATAAATTATCTGCTCATCAAACACTTGAGAATTGTATTGCAAATCTTGAAGCAGAGAAAATTTTATGTGAAGCTTTCAAAGTGCGAATTTTGGAAGAGAGAAGTAAAATTCTTAGGTCATGTGGTAAGTAAGGATGGGATTGCAGTGGATCCATCTAACATTGAGGCGGTGACTGAGTGGAAAGGCCGACGACATAACTAAGATCAAGAATTTTCTAGGACTGGCTGTATATTATAGGAGGTTCACCAAAGGATTCTCACAAATTGCCTTGCCAATGATGAAGTTGACGCGTAAAGAAGTACCGTTTGTGTGGACACTAGAGTGCAAAGAGAGTTTGCAAACCTTGAAAGAAAGGTTAACTTCTGCCTGAGCTGAATGAATCGTTTGAAGTTTATTATGATGCATCATTAAAGGGTTTGGATTTTGTGTTGATGCAACATCAAAACGTGGTGGCTTATGCCTCACGATAATTGAGACTGCATATTCGATGCATGACTTGAAATTAGCGGTTGTGGTGTTTGCTTTAAAAATATGAAGGAACTATCTATACAGGGTAAAGTTTAGGGTTTTCTCTGATCACAAGAGTTTGAAGTATGTTTTTTATCAAAAGGAGATGAACATGAGGCAGAGAAGGTGGATGGAGTTGTTGAATGACTATGATTTTAACTTGAACTATCATCCTGGAATGGCGAATCTAGTAGCAGATGCCTTAAGTTGGAAGTCTTTGAGTGTGGCGTGGATGATGCTTAAGGAAGATTAGTTGTTAAGAAAGTTTACGAGTTTAAGGTTAGGAGTCGAGGATGGTGCCGAAGGTGTGAGATTGATCCAATTGCAAACCACGAGTGACTTTAAGATTGAAATTCAGAAAGCACAATAGAGTGAAGAGTTACCAAAAATGGGTTTAAGAAGGATGTAGAAGGAATTTGGAGGTACAAGGAGAGAATTCGTGTACCAAGTGCGGGAAACTTGTGAAGTGAGATCTGAAGCTCATAATAATGGATTTTCAATTCATCCAGGAGTCATTAAGATGTACCACGACTTGAAAAGGATGTTTTGGTGGCTAAGAATGAAGAGTGACATGGCGGCGTATATGGCTAAGTGTCTGGTGTGTCAAGAGGTGAAAATTGAACATCAGAAGCCTTCTGACATGTTACAACCTTTAGAGGTTCCGTAATGGAAATGGGAAGGCATCACTATGGATTCTATAACCGGTTTACCAAAGACACGAGCAAGGTTAGATACGATTTGGGTGATTGTGGATTAGTTGATCAAATTCGCTCATTTTCTACCCATTCGGATGACTTTATTCTTTAGATGAATTAGTGAGAGTGCATATTAAGGAGATTGTGAGATTACATGGAGTGCTGACTACAATTGTATCAGATTGTGATTCCTGTTTCACTTTAAGGTTTTGGGGAGCCTTTTAGAAGGAATCCGGTACATGATTGTGTTTGAGTACTGCTTATCATTCACAAATGGATGGACATTCAGAAAGAATGATTTAGACCTTAGAGGGTATGTTAAGAGCGTGCATGTCAGATCAACCCAGAAGTTGGGATAGGTATATGCTATTAGTGGATTTTTCTATAACAACAGTTATCATGCAAGCATAGGGATGGCTCCTTATGAAGCATTGTATGGACGAAAGTGCCAATCACCTTTGTGTTGGTATGAACCTGGTGAATTAAGTGTGTTAGGTCCTGAATCTGTAGCAGAGACGACGGAGAAAATTAAGAAAATTAGAAAACAATCCTCACTGCGCAAAGTCGTCAAAAGTGTTATGCGGATCGATAGAAAAAGCCGTTAGATTTTGAATAAGGTGAGCATGTGTTCCTGAGAGTTACTCCCATGACGGGCATTAGACAAGCAACTGAGACAAAGAAGTTAAAAATCCTCGATACATTAGTCCATTTGAAATCATGAAGAGGATCGGTTACATGGCATATCAAGTAGCTTTTGTAACACCCTGGATTTTTGAAAATTAAATAATTAGTTATTTATGAGTTATTATATTACATTGAGATTTTATTTTAAGAAAACTATTTTTAACAAAAATAATTAAATAGAATTTTATGATTATTGAAGTTTAATTTAATTATGATTTATTCTATTAGTTTGAATTATTTATTAAAAATTATTTTGATAGACAAAAATTTAAATCAATCATCATCATCATCATCATCATCATCATCTTCCTTTAGCCGAAGCCTTAAGAAAACTAAAGGAAAGATAAAAAAAACGGCAAATGTGGCTATATATA
Organism: Arachis ipaensis; assembly: GCF_059453495.1. Taxonomy (NCBI): domain Eukaryota; kingdom Viridiplantae; phylum Streptophyta; class Magnoliopsida; order Fabales; family Fabaceae; genus Arachis; species Arachis ipaensis. The sequence continues at coordinate 82,575,587 of NC_142440.1, forward strand.
TATATATATAAACATGAGTTCCACCTTAATCCTCATACAATCTCATTTCCTTTTCTTTCGTCCACCGAAGCCATAAGTAAAGAAATAAGAAGTGTGCCTTATAAGCATATATACATATATATAATTATGACACATGTCCTTTCATTTAATAAACTAATGCCACCTAATCAAGAATCATTATTATTCATCTTCACTTTTATTCATTTGTCACCGAACATGAACCTAAAGAAAAGAAAAGAGAAAGGTCGTGAGGGAGAAAAAAGGAAAAACCATGGAACCTTCAAACTTCCGGTTTCAATTTTTTGCGATCCATAACTCCACTAAAAATCTAATCCGGTAAAAGTATTCATATCATTCTCCTCTACGTGTTGGTGTTACTTTTGTCTGATAAAAGTTGACGGTGATGTAGCTCATTTTCCCCTTGAGTTCAGCCAATTGAAGTTCTAGGAGGTACAGGCGATACCTAACGTTTTCTTCTTCAGCAGCTCGGTCAGAAAGTTTCTCTGGAGTTTTTGTTGTTTTGATTTCATACGGAGGTAGGGGTTTTGTTTTTAAATTAGTAGTTTTTAATTTCAGAATGCCTAAAAGCTTATTGAGTAATTGCAAATAATTTATACGTGTTTTGTTTGCCTAATTGATGAGAATTGGTTGTATTGTGATTGTGAATGTTGATAAATTTGGTATTGCCTGTTAAATTGAAATATGAATTGAGTTTGAATTGAGATTGTGATTGATGCTAGAATTTATGGTTGTGAAAGTGAAAGATAATTGATTTTGGTGTTGGTATGATGGTTATTAAGTGTGATGAAAGGTTGGTAAACTGTCGAGAAATTATAAAAATGAGGGAGCCCGTAAGGATGGTAAAGTCAAATTTTAAAGGGAGGTTCTGTCCGTATTCTTGTAAAACCAAATGAAAAAGGGATTTTGTTTTGACAACCTGATTTATATACATACATACATACATACATACATACATACATACATACATACATATATATATATATATATATAATATATATATTAAGAAATGATCTTGTATTGGAAATCCAATTTATAAACTTATTTTGAGTAATTGATCCTATGTTGAAAAAGATCTGGTTGTATATTTACTCGTATTGAGAAAAGGGTTTTGTATTCAAAGTTTAAGTTATAAATTTATATTAAGAAATGACTTGGGTTTTGAAACCATTGAAAAGAGTTTGTGAAAATATCAGTTTAATGTATTTGTAATTATTCGTTTGATTCAATAGCAAAAGAACTTAAAGGAGCTGGATTTCATTAAAATAGAAAATGGCTTCGCTTCAAAGAAAACATTTTAATTATTGAAAATTATTTGCTATCCGAAAAGGTTGAGAAATGGTTTGGTGATGAGCGGATAATTTATACGCTTTTAGGGATGTTTTCATTAGTTTTTATGTTAAATTCACATTTCTAGACTTTACTATGACTTTGTGTGTTTTTCTGTGATTTCAAGTATTTTCTGGCTGAAATTGAGGGACTTGAGCAAAAATCAGATTCAGAGGTTGAAGAAGGACTGCTGATGCTGTTGGATTCTGACCTCCCTGCACTCAAAATAGATTTTCTGGAGCTACGGAACTCAATATGGCGCGATTCCAATTGCGTTGGAAAGTAGACATCCAGGGCTTTCCAGCAATATATAATAGTCCATACTTTGCCTAAGTTTAGACGACGTAAACTGGCGTTCAACGCCAGCTCTCTGCCTAATTCTGGCGTCCAGCGCCAGAAACAAGCTGCAAAGTGGAGTTCAATGCCCAAACTGGCACAAAAGCTGGTGTTCAACTCCAAGAAGGACCTCTACACGTACAACACTCAAGCTCAGCCCAAGCACACACCAAGTGGGCCCCGGAAGTGGATTTATGCATCAATTACTTACTTCTGTAAACCCTAGTAGCTAGTTTATTATAAATAGGACCTTTTACTATTGTATTTGACATCTTTGGATGCCTGGTTCTTAGATCAGAGGTGCTGGCCATTCGGCCATGCCTGGACCTTTCACTTATGTATTTTTAACGGTAGAGCTTCTACACTCCATAGATTAAGGTGTGGAGCTCTGCTGTTCCTCAAAGATTAATGCAAAGTACTACTGTTTTCTATTCAATTCAACTTATTCCACTTCAAAGATATTCATTTGCACTTCAACCTGAATGTGATGAACGTGACAATCATCATCATTCCCTATGAACACGTGCCTAACAACCACTCCCGTTCTACCTCCGATTGAACGAATATCTCTTAGATTACTAATATAGGGGACCGAGTCCGAGATATTGGGATCTTCGTGGTATAAGCTAGATTGATGGTGGCATTCATGAGAATCCAGAAAGTCTAAACCTTGTCCGTGGTATTCCGAGTAGGATTCTGGGATTGAATGACTGTGACGAGCTTCAAACTCGCGAGTGCTGGGCGTAGTGACAGACGCAAAAGGATAGTAAATCCTATTCCAGTATGATCGAGAACCTCCAGATGATTAGCCATGCAGTGACAACGCATCGGACTATTTTCACAAGGAGGAATAGGATGCAACCAACGACAAAGGTGATGCCTCCAGACGATTAGCCGTACTGTGATAGAGCATTTGGATCATTTTCCCAAGAGAGATCGAAAGTAGCCATTGACACCAGTGACATCCTTACATAAAGCTAGCCATAGAAAGGAGTAAGATTGATTGGATGAAGACAGCAGGAAAGCGGAGGTTCAGAGGAACGAATGCATCTCCATACGCTTATCTGAAATTCTCACCAATGATTTACATAAGTATTTCTATCCTTATTCTATTAGTTATTTTCGAAAACCCCATTACTATTTTATATTTGCCTGACTGAGATTTACAAGGTGACTATAGCTTGCTTCATACCAACAATCTCCGTGGGATTCGACCCTTACTCACGTAAGGTATTACTTGGACGACCCAGTGCACTTGTTGGTTAGTTGTGCGAAGTTGTGAACCATGGTATTGGCATCATGTTTTTGGCGCCATTACCAGGGAAAGAAAGAGCAATAAATTTTACATAATCAAGGTGTAATCACAATTTCGTCCACCAAGTTTTTGGCGCCGTTGCCGGGGATTGTTCGAGTTTGGACAACTGATGGTTCATATTGTTGCTCAGATTAGGTAATTTTCTTTTTGTTTTATTTTCAAAAATTTTTCAAAAATCTTTCAAAAACTTCTCCTTTGTTTTCGAAAAAAAAATGTTTTCAAAAATATATTTTTCTTCAGAATTTTTAAGAATGAATTCTAGTGTTTAATGAAGCATGTTGAAGCCTGGCTGGCTGTAAAGCCATATCTAAACTCCTTTGGGATTGGTCTTCAACTAATCACCTCAATGGATGTAATTCCATTCTAAAGCTTGTCTGGCTATTAAGCCATGCCTGACCCTTTGATTAGAGCTTTAGACTAAAGAGCATAAGATTCCTGGAATTCATATTAAAAATTTTGGAATCCTTATTTTTCTTTTTTCAAAATGATTTTCGAAAAAATACAAAAAAAAAATTAGAAAATCATAAAAATCAAAAATATTTTTTGTGTTCTTGTTTGAGTCTTGAGTCATGTTATAAGTTTGGTGTCAATTGCATGTGCATCTTTCATTTTTCGAAAAAATTCATGCATTCATAGTGTTCTTCATGATCTTCAAGTTGTTCTTGGTAAGTCTTCTTGTTTGATCTTTGCATTTGCATGTTTTGTGTCTTTTCTTGTTTTTCATATGCATTCTTGAATTCTTAGTGCCTAAGCATTAAAGAATTCTAAGTTTGGTGTCTTGCATGTTTTCTTTGCATTAAAAAAATTTTTCAAAAATTTGTTCTTGATGTTCATCATGATCTTCATAGTGTTCTTGGTGTTCATCTTGACATTCATAGCATTCTTGCATGCATTCATTGTTTTGATCGATCACTTTCATGCATTGCATCATTTTTCTTGTTTTTGTCTCTCATCATAAAAATTCAAAAATCAAAAAAATATCTTTCCCTCTTTTCTCTCATAATTTCGAAAATTAGATTTGACTTTTTCAAAAATTTTTTAAAATCTAGTTGTTTTTATGAGTCAAATCAAATTTTCAATTTAAAAATCTTATCTTTTTTTAAAATCTTTTCCAAAAATCAAATCTTTTTCATTTTTCTTAGTTATTTTCGAAAATTATAAAAATGTTTTTCAAAAATCTTTTTCTTAATTTTATCTCATAATTTTCGAAAATAACATCATCAATTAATGCTTTGATTCAAAAATTTTAAGTTTGTTACTTGCTTGTTAAGAAAGATTCAAACTTTAAGTTCTAGAATCATATCTTATGCTTTCTTGTGAATCAAGTCATTAATTGTGATTTTAAAAAAATCAAACCTTTTTCAAAACCAATTTCAATCATATCTTTTCAAAAATATCTTCTTATCTTATCTTTTTCAAAAATATGATTTCAAAATATCTTTTCTAACTTCCTAACTTCTTATCTTTTCAAAATTTGTTTCAACTAACTAACTAACTTTTTGTTTGTTTCTTATCTTTTTCAAAATCACCTAACTAACTCTCTCTCTCTCTAATTTTCGAAAACATCTTCCCTCTTTTTCAAAATTTCTTTTTAATTAATTAATTATTTTAATTCTTAATTTTAATTTTCGAAAATTACTAACCTTTTTCAAAAACTATTTTCGAAAATCACTAACTCTTTTTCAAAAATTATTTTCGAAAATCCTCTCCCTCTCTCCTCTTATTCTATTTATTTATTCATCTACTAACATCTCTTCCTCACATCACTCACCAAATTCGAACCCCCTCTTCTATCTGTGTTCGAATTTTTCTTCTTCTTCTTTTTCTACTAACAATAAGGAACCTCTTTACTGTGATATAGAGGATTCCTCTTCTTTTCTTTTTTTCTTCTCTTTCTTATGAGAAGGGACAGAGAAAAAGGCATTCTTGTTGAAGCTGATCCAGAACCTGAAAGGACTCTGAAGAGGAAACTAAGAGAAGCTAAATTACAACAATCTAGAGACAACCTTATTGAAAATTTCGAATAAGTAAAGGAGATGGCAGCCGAACCTAACAACAATAATGCAAGGAGAATGCTTGGTGACTTTACTGCACCTAATTCCAATTTACATGAAAGAAGCATCTCTATTCCTGCCATTGGAGCAAACAACTTTGAGCTGAAACCTCAGCTAGTTTCTCTGATGCAGCTCAACTGCAAGTTTCATGGACTTCCATCTGAAGATCCTTTTCAGTTCTTAACTGAATTCTTGCAGATATGTGATACTGTTAAGACTAATGGAGTAGATCCTGAAGTCTACAGGCTCATGCTTTTCCCTTTTGCTGTAAGAGACAGAGCTAGAGTGTGGTTGGACTTTCAACCCAGAGATAGCCTGAACTCTTGGGATAAGCTGGTCACGGCTTTTTTAGCCAAGTTCTTTTCTCCTCAAAAGCTTAGTAAACTTAGAGTGGACGTTCAGACCTTCAGACAGAAAGAAGGTGAATCCCTCTATGAAGCTTGGGAGAGATACAAAGGACTGACCAAAAAGTGTCCTACTGACATGCTTTCAGAATGGACCATCCTGGATATCTTTTATGATGGTTTGTCTGAATTGGCAAAGATGTCATTGGATACTTCTGCAGGTGGATCCATTCACCTAAAGAAAACACCTGCAGAAGCTCAAGAACTCATTGATATGGTTGCTAATAACCAGTTCATGTACACTTCTGAGAGGAATCCTGTGAGTAATGGGACGCCTATGAAGAAGGGAGTTCTTGAAGTTGATACTCTGAATGCCATATTGGCTCAGAATAAAATATTGACTCAGCAAGTCAATATGATTTCTCAGAGTCTGACTGGAATGCAAGCTGCATCCAACAGTACTCAAGAGGCTTCTTATGCAGAAGAAGCTTATGATCCTGAGAACCCTGCAATAGCAGAGGTAAATTACATGGGTGAACCTTATGGAAACACCTATAATCCATCATGGAGAAATCATCCAAATTTCTCATGGAAGGATCAAAAGCCTCAACAAGGCTTTAATAATGGTGGAAGAAACAGGTTTAGCAATAGTAAGCCTTTTCCATCATCCACTCAGCAACAGACAGAGAATTCTGAGCAGAATCCATGTAGCTTAGCAAACTTAGTCTCTGATCTATCCAAGGCCACTGTAAGTTTCATGAATGAAACAAGGTCTTCCATTAAAAATTTGGAAGTACAAGTGGGCCAGCTGAGTAAAAGGATCACTGAAATCCCTCCTAGCACTCTCCCAAGCAATACAGAAGAGAATCCAAAGAGAGAGTGCAAGGCCATTAATAGTACCAAAATGGCCAAACCCAAAGAGGGAAAGGAAGACGTGAATCCCAAGGAGGAAGACCTCCTGGGACATCCAGTGACCAATAAGGAGCTTCCCTCTGAGGAACCAAAGGACTCTGAGGCTCATCTAGAGACCATAGAGATTATATTGAACCTCCTTATGCCATTCATGAGTTCTGATGAGTATTCCTCTTCTGAAGAGAATGAGGATGTTACTGAAGAGCAAGCTGCCAAGTTCCTTGGTGGAATCATGAGGCTAAATGCCAAATTATTTGGTATTGAGACTTGGGAAGATGAACCTCCCTTGTTCACCAATGAACTAAGTGATCTGGATCAACTGACATTGCCTCAGAAGAGACAGGATCCTGGAAAGTTCATAATACCTTGTACCATAGGCACCATGATCTTTAAGGCTCTGTGTGACCTTGGTTCAGGGATAAACCTCATGCCCCTCTCTGTAATAGAGAAACTGGGAATCTATGGGGTGCAAGCTGCTAAAATCTCATTGGAGATGGCAGACAATTCAAGAAAACAGGCCTATGGACAAGTAGAGGACGTGTTAGTGAAGGTTGAAGGCCTTTATATCCCTGCTGATTTCATAGTCCTGGATACTGGAAAGGAAGAGGATGAATCCATCATCCTAGTAAGACCTTTCCTAGCCACAGCAAGAGCTGTGATTGATGTGGACAGAGGAGAATTGATCCTTCAATTAAATAAGGACAACCTTGTGTTTACAACTCAAGGATCTCTCTCTACATCCATGGAGAGGAAGCATAAAAAGCTTCTCTCAAAGCAGAGTCACACAAAGCCCCCACAGTCAAACTCTAAGTTTGGTGTTGGGAAGCCACAACCAAACTCTAAGTTTGGTGTCAAACCCCCATATCCAAACTCTAAGTTTGGTGTTGGGAGGTTTCAACAAAGCTCTGCACATCTGTGAGGCTCCATGAGAGCCCACTATCAAGCTATTGACATTAAAGAAGCACTTGTTGGGAGGCAACCCAATGTTTATTTATCTAATTTTCATTGTTTTTCATGTTTTATTAGGTTCATGATCATGTGGAGTCACAAAATAAATATAAAAATTGAAAACGGAATCAAAAACAGCAGAAGAAAAATCACACCCTGGAGGAAGCATCTGCCTGGCGTTCAACGCCAGAACAGAGCATGGTTCTGGCGCTGAACGCCCAAAATGGGCAGTATCTGGGCGCTGAACGCCCGAAATGGGCATCATCTGGGCGCTGAACGCCAGAATTGCACCCTAGAGAGGAGCTGGCGTTGAACGCCCAGAACAAGCATGGTTCTGGCGTTCAACGCCAGAAATGGGCAACAAATGGGCGTTGAACGCCCAAAATGGGCACCAACCTGGCGCTGAACGCCCAGAGTTGTGTGCAAGGGCATTTTACATGCCTAATGGGTGCAGGGATGTAAATCCTTGACACCTCAGGATCTGTGGACACCACAGGATCATCTCAGGATCTGTGAATCTCACAGGATCCCCACCCACCTCACCCTCTCTCTATCCATTCATGGTCATCCCTTCTGCTTTCGTTTCACCACTCACATCCATACACATATCCCTCCATCTCCTCCATATCTTCTTCTTCTTCTTCTATTCTTTCTTCTTTTGCTCGAGGGCGAGCAACATTCTAAGTTTGGTGTGGTAAAAGCATAAGCTTTTTGTTTTTCCATTACCATTGATGGCACCTAAGACCGGAGAAACCTCTAGAAAAGGGGAAGGGAAGACAAAAGCGTCCACCTCCGAGTCATGGGAGATGGAAAGATTCATCTCAAGGGTCTATAGCTCAGTGGTAGAACATGTGGCTGCAAATCAAGAGATCCCTGAGATACCTTAGGGGATGCACTTCCCTCCACATAAATATTGGGAGCAAATCAACACCTCCTTAGGAGAATTAAGTTCCAACATGGGACAACTAAGGGTGGAACATCAAGAGCACTCCATCATCCTTCATGAAATTAGAGAAGATCAAAAAGCAATGAGGGAGGAGCAACAAAGACAAGGAAGAGATATAGAAGAGCTCAAGGACATCATTGGTTCTTCAAGAAGGAAACGCCACCATCACTAAGGTGGATTCATTCCTTGTTCTTATTTCTTCTGTTTTTCGTTTTCTATGTTATGTGCTTATCTATGTTTGTGTCTTCATTACATGATCATTAGTAGTTAGTAACTTTGTCTTAAAGTTATGAATGTCCTATGAATCCATCACCTCTCTTAAATGAAAAATGTTTTAATTCAAAAGAACAAGAAGTACATGAGTTTCGAATTTATCCTTGAACTTAGTTTAATTATATTGATGTGGTGACAATGCTTCTTGTTTTCTGAATGTATGCTTGAACAGTGCATATGTCTTTTGAAGTTGTTGTTTAAGAATGTTAAATATATTGGCTCTTGAAAGAATGATGACTAGGAGACATGTTATTTCATAATCTGAAAAATCATAAAAATGATTCTTGAAGCAAGAAAAAGCAGCAAAGAACAAAGCTTGTAGAAAAAAAAAATAGGTGAAAAAAAATATAGAAAGAAAAGAAAAAGCAAGCAGAAAAAGCCAAAAGCTCTTAAAACCAAGAGGCAAGAGCAAAAAGCCAATAACCCTTAAAACCAAAAGGCAAGGGCAAATAAAAAGGATCCCAAGGCTTTGAGCATCAGTGGATAGGAGGGCCTAAAGGAATAAAATCCTGGTCTAAGCGGCTAAACCAAGCTGTCCCTAACCATGTGCTTGTGGCGTGTAGGTGTCAAGTGAAAACTTGAGACTGAGCGGTTAAAGTCAAGGTCCAAAGCAAAAAAAGAGTGTGCTTAAGAACCCTGGACACCTCTAATTGGGGACTTTAGCAAAGCTGAGTCACAATCTGAAAAGGTTCACCCAATTATGTGTCTGTGGCATTTATGTATCTGGTGGTAATACTGGAAAACAAAGTGCTTAGGGCCACGGCCAAGACTCATAAAGAAGCTGTGTTCAAGAATCTTCATACTGAACTAGGAGAATCAATAACATTATCTGAACTCTGAGTTCCTATAGATGCCAATCATTCTGAACCTCAATGGATAAAGTGAGATGCCAAACCTATTCAAGAGGCAAAAAGCTATAAGTCCCGCTCATTTGATTGGAGCTATGTTTCATTGAAAGTTTGGAATATATAGTATATTCTCTTCTTTTTATCCTATTTGATTTTCAGTTGCTTGGGGACAAGCAACAATTTAAGTTTGGTGTTGTGATGAGCGGATAATTTATACGCTTTTTGGCATTGTTTTTAGTATGTTTTTAGTAGAATCTAGTTACTTTTAGGGATGTTTTCATTAGTTTTTATGTTAAATACACATTTCTGGACTTTACTATGAGTTTGTGTGTTTTTTCTGTGATTTCAGGTATTTTCTGGCTGAAATTGAGGGACTTGAGCAAAAATCAGATTCAGGGGTTGAAGAAGGACTGCTGATGCTGTTGGATTCTGACCTCCCTGCACTCAAAATAAATTTTCTGGCGCTATAGAACTCAAAATGGTGCGATTCCAATTGCGTTGGAAAGTAGACATCCAGAGCTTTCCAGAAATATATAATAGTCCATACTTTACCCAAGTTTCGATGATGCAAACTGGCGTTCAACGCCAGCTCTCTGCCCAATTCTAGCGTCCAGCGCCAGAAACAAGCTGCAAAGTGGAGTTCAACGCCCAAACTGGCACAAAAGCTGGCGTTCAACTCCAAGAAGGACCTCTACACGTACAACACTCAATCTCAGCCCTAGCACACACCAAGTGGGCCCCGGAAGTGGATTTATGCATCTATTACTTACTTCTGTAAACCCTAGTAGCTAGTTTATTATAAATAGGACCTTTTACTATTGTATTAGACATCTTTGGACGCCTGGTTCTTAGATCAGAGGGGCTGGCCATTTGGCCATGCCTGTACCTTTCACTTATGTATTTTTAACGGTAGAGCTTCTACACTCCATAGATTAAGGTGTGGAGCTCTGCTGTTCCTCAAAGATTAATGCAAAGTACTACTGTTTTCTATTCAATTCAACTTATTCCACTTCTAAGATATTCATTCGCACTTCAACCTGAATGTGATGAACGTGACAATCATCATCATTCCCTATGAACACGTGCCTGACAACCACTCCCGTTCTACCTCCGATTGAACGAATATCTCTTAGATTACTAATACAGGGGACCGAGTCCGAGATATTGGGATCTTCGTGGTATAAGCTAGATTGATGGCGGCATTCATGAGAATCCGGAAAGTCTAAACCTTGTCCGTGGTATTCCGAGTAGGATTCTGGGATTGAATGACTGTGACGAGCTTCAAACTCGCGAGTGCTGGGCGTAGTGACAGACGCAAAAGGATAGTAAATCCTATTCCAGTATGATCGAGAACCTCCAGATGATTAGCCATGCAGTGACAGCGCATCGGACCATTTTCACAAGGAGGAATAGGATGCAACCAACGATAAAGGTGATGCCTCCAGACGATTAGCCGTGCTGTGACAGAGCATTTGGATCATTTTCCCGAGAGAGATCGAAAGTAGCCATTGACACCGGTGACATCCTTACATAAAGCTAGCCATAGAAAGGAGTAAGATTGATTGGATGAAGACAGCAGGAAAGCGGAGGTTCAGAGGAACGAATGCATCTCCATACGCTTATCTGAAATTCTCACCAATGATTTACATAAGTATTTCTATCCTTATTCTATTAGTTATTTTCGAAAACCCCATTACTATTTTATATCTGCCTGACTGAGATTTACAAGGTGACTATAGCTTGCTTCATACCAACAATTTCCGTGGGATTCGACCCTTACTCACGTAAGGTATTACTTGGACGACCCAGTGCACTTGCTGGTTAGTTGTGCGAAGTTGTGAACCATGGTATTGGCATCATGTTTTTGGCGCCATTACCAGGGAAAGAAAGAGCAATGAATTTTACATAATCAAGGTGTAATCACAATTTCGTCCACCATTTGGTTTGAACCCTTGAAGGGGGGCAAAGCCCAAATTTTTAGAGAAAATATTGCAAAAATTTTATAAAACTCCGAGGCTTTTTTTAAAGCTTTAACTAAAAGAAAGTTGAATTTAAAAATTATATTATTTGTTTTTGATTTGATAAGAAAAGAATAAATTATGCTATGATTTTAATTTGAATAGAAAATCATTTTGTTTTGAGGTCTTTTATTAAGAAAATGATTTTTTCTTCAATTAAACGTTAAAGAAGTTTGGGTATATGGAAATTAAAGGTTTTAACGCTAAGGCTGAAAGTATACCTATGTGGTGATGTGGAGGTAAGAGTGATTGATTAATTGGTGATGCGGAGGTTTGTGCAATTAAGCAGTGAAGCAAAGGTATGTTTAATAATGTAGGTAATACAGAGTGGTGTGTATGTAATTGGAGATGTAGATGCATAATAAAGAGAAAGAGAATGAAAAGTGTATGACTGAATGGGTTTTATGCCAAAGTGCTAATAAGGAAGTTCCCGCCAGACTGATAGTCAAAGGTTACTAATGCGGGAATGTCCGCCTAACTGATAGCATATGATATATTGAATAGGTGGTGCACGAAATTGGAAGTCACAATTCTTCACAAATTCGCACAACTAACCAGCAAGTGCACTAGGTCGTCCAAGTAATACCTTACGTGAGTAAGGGTCGATCCCACGGAGATTGTTGGCTTGAAGCAAGCTATGGTTATCTTGTAACTCTTAGTCAGGATATAATATCAATAATAATTTTTTAATTTGAATTGTAAAAAGTAAAAGGGCAGAACATAAATAATACTTGTTATGCAGTAATGGAGAATATGTTGGAGTTTTGGAGATGCTTTGTCCTTTGAATCTCTGCTTTCTCCCTATCTTCTTCTTCACGCACGCACGTCCCTCCTATGGCAAGCTGTGTGTTGGTGGATCACCGTTGTCAATGGCTACCATCCTTCTTCTCAGTGAAAATGGTCCAGATACGCTGTCACTGCATGGCTAATCATCTGTAGGTTCTCGATCATACCGGAATAGGATTTGCTATCCTTTTGCCTCTGTCACTACGCCCAGCACTCACGAGTTTGAAGCTCGTCACAGTCATCCAATCCCAGAATCCTACTTGGAATACCACAGACAAGGTTTAGACTTTCTGAATTCACAAGGATGCTGCCAATGAATTCTAGCTTATACCACGGAGATTCCGATTAGAGAATCTAAGAGATACTCATTCAATCTAATGTAGAACGGAAGTGGTTGTCAGGCACACGTTCATAAGTTGAGAATGGTGATGAGTGTCACGGATCATCACATTCATCATAATAAGGCGCGAATGAACATCTTAGATAGGAACAAGCGTGATTGAATAGAAAACAGAAATACTTGCATTAATTCATCGAGACACAGCAGAGCTCCTCGCCCCCAACAATGGAGTTTAGAGACTCATGCCATCAAAGAGTACAAAGTTCAGATCTAGAATGTCATCAGATAAAAAAAAATTCTCTAAAACTTGTTTAAATACTAAACTAGTAACCTAGGTTTACAGAAAATGAGTAAACTATGATAGATAGTGCAAAGAGGTCAGGATCCAACAGCAGCAGCAGTCCTTTTTCAGCCTGAATCAAATTTTTGCTCAGCTCCTTCAATTTCAGCCAGAAAATACCTGAAATTACAGAAAAATACACAAACTCATAGTAAAGTCCAGAAATATGAATTTTGCCTAGAAACTAATGAAAATAAACTAAAAACTAACTAAAACATACTAAAAACTATATGAAATTAACCCAAAAAGCGTATAAAATATCCGCTGATCAATAGGCCTTTGTGCCAAATTGCTAATGTGAAATTGCCCGCCTAACGGATAGCTTAAGTTTGCTAATGCGGGAATATTCGCCTAACTGATACCCTGTTTCTACCGTGATACCAAGATATCTTAACTGACATACCCATGATGATAATTGTGCCTGACTGACATGGTAAAGAAACCATATTTGGGGTTCGCCCCAAGTAACGTCGGGTTGCGGGTAGACAACAGACGCGTGAGCTCATGGCCTGCTTAGGACAGACATGCATTATATTGTTTGCGCATTTGTATTTGGTTGTGTTTTTCTTGTTGTATTATCTCTGTGATTGTGCTGGTTGTCTTATTTTGCCTTGCTTGTGTGTTCAATTGGGTCTCTGGTACTATTAGTTTATGTATTAAAGTGATTAAGAATTAATGTTGTGAATGAATTTTGTTTTGAGTTCAGAAATTTTAAAGGAAGCAATTAGTTTTCTAAAGTAAAATTAAAAAGTAATTTCATAGGCTTAATAAAAGAATAGTTTTACCGAGTAAAGTCAATTATTCACATTTTGTTCATTTCTTTTAGGGCATTCACTTTCCCTACTGAGAACATGCGAGGACGACATTCTCACCCCCCTACAGATTCCCTTTAAGCACAGGTTCAGGAGTCCTTAGCGTGGAGCCGCGACTGAACATCGGAACTATATGTAAATATGTATCCATATTTTATATAGTTGGTTTAGCCTTAGACTTTTCCTTCGCCATTTATTGTCTTTGATTTTTAGACGGGTAGGACTTGTATTTGAGAATCTTGGAATAAGTCTATGTATATATTGTTATGTGAGTACATATATTTTTGTGATTAAGAGTTTTAAAGTAAAGACTTTTCATTTTTTTTATTAAAATTCTAATTCATATTTGCGTAGGCTCAATATTAAATAAAGATAGTATAAAATAAAAAGGGTTTGAGGTAAGTAATGCCTAAACTTTTAGTACGATCATGAGGCGCTAAAAACTAGGATGTTACATTATGGTATCAGAGTAGTTCGTTCTTGTTAGAGCCTTTGGAATGGACTGACTATGCTTCACTGCATACTCTAAGTGTCTGTCATGCGATAAGACTTGTCTTAATGACAAGTGTTTGAGTTTCAGATGCATGATTGTCTATTGATTAATGCTGTTAGTCAACCATTGCATCCCTTATGGTATTAGGTCTGGCCAACTTAATACTGATGATTTGTGTATACGGAAACAATAACGGATTGTCATAGGCGAAATAGAATTAATAGGTGATGCGAATCACGGGTTTTGGGAACATTAGAGGTTATTTTCATGATTAACTCAGTCTTGAATCGCAATTTCTATTTGAATTCTGTGACTTAGTACACCGTCCGTTCTTTTATAATTGCATTGAAGTCCTTTATTCGGATTTCTTTCAAGGAGTGTGACTTGCTTAATCTCTCCAATCCTATTCCTTCGTTTCAACGTATTCTTGTTTGATCCTATTTGTAAAAGTCTGCTTGAATCTCCTAGACTATCTCTCTTTATTATTATTTATAACTCTTTTCAAGAACCTTTTACTCTTAGATGTGATCTTGAATTTATTCTAGCACATAAAACGGTCCTCAAATCATCTTGTAGTTTCTATTTCATAGTTCACGTCACACTTTTCTCTATTCAAATCATATGAGTTCTTAGTATTTGAAAACTATATATGCAAAAAACTTTTACTTTTTCTCCAATGTGTTCAAAGTAACGTCAGTTTAAATTTCTTCCATCTTATATTAATTTTCGAGGACGAAAATTTTTATAAGTGAGGTAGGATGTAACACCTCGAATTTTTGAAAATTAAATAATTAGTTATTTATGAGTTATTATATTATATTGAGATTTTATTTTTAAAAAGCTATTTTAACAAATATAATTAAATAAAATTTTACGATTATTGAAGTTTAATTTAATTATGATTTATTCTATAATTTAAATTATTTTTTAAAAGTTATTTTGATAGACAAAAATTTAAATTAATTTTTTATTATTAATATTATTATTATTATTGTTATTATTATTATTATTATCTTCCCTTGGCCGAAGCCTTAAGAAAACTAAAGGAAAGATTAAAAAAAAAAAAAGCCAAACCTGTATATATATATATAAACATGAGATGCACTTTATTTCTTATACAATCTCATTTCCTTTTCCTTCCTCCATCGAAGCCATAAGTAAAGAAATAAGAAGTGTGGCATAAGCATATATACATATATATAATTATGACACATATCCTTTCATTTAATAAACTAATGCCACTTAATCAAGAATCATTATTATTCATCTTCACTTTTCTTCATTTTTCATCGAACATGAACCTAAAAAAAAGAAAAGAGAAAGGCTGTGAGGGAGAGAAAAGGAAAAACTGTAACACCCTACCACACAGAGCTTTACACCTAGGACGTAAAACAGAGGTGGCGAGGCGCTACAACCTCTAAAAATAAAAATTATATATATATATATATATATATATATATATATATAGTGAAAAGAGTTTATAACTAGGAGCCTTTGAAGAAAGGGATAAAACAAAAATTGTTAAATCGAAAAGCGTGACGCTCACGAAGCGACAAAGCAGACGAAGTGAGATAAAATAAGCCAAGGAGTTGATATACCAAGAGTTCCAAAATACATATATATATATATATATATATATATATATATATATATATATATATATATATATATATATATATATATATATAGTGAAAAGAGTTTATAACTAGGAGCCTTTAAAGAAAGGGATAAAACAAAAATCGTTAAATCGAAAGGCGTGACGCTCACGAAGCAACCAAGCAGATGAAGTGAGATAAAACAAGCTAAGGAGTTAATATACCAAGAGTTCCAAAATACATATAACAAAGCTCAAGACTCGGCTCGCGAAGATAAACCAGCCCGAGCGAATAAGTGAATATACATATATAGATATATAGGAAAACCTGAAAGAAAACCCCAAAATACGGAGTTACAAAACCTGAGTCTCCAAGATCACCTCTAAGAGGAATCAATACAGCATATATATAATAAGTGGAGATAATAAGTATCTAAGCAAAATACAGATAACCAAAATAACCCAAAAGGTAAAGATCTTCGCAACATTAGAAGCTTCCAGCATGCTTCAGCGAGATGTCGCCTGTCCTGCATCTGAAAACCACAAAACCCGCATGGGTGAGAACTGGAGGTTCTCAGCATGGTAACAGTGCTCACATATCTAACATGTAATGTCTTGGGAAAGTCGAAGGCAATCCTAGAGCTTCCGACAGATAAATTAAGCTTAAAACAAAACTAAACCATAAAGATAAACAGGCAACTAGCTAAGGGTCTTCAGAACTATCTAAAACTCCCTGTTCCAACTCCTCTGAACCTCCCAACCACCATTGGAACCAATGCAACAAACACAAATATTACAAACAGAGAAATTACAAATAGGATTCAAATATAGCAAATAATCAAGTAGCATTTAGTTATGCAATCACTTAGGCAATCCAAACAAATCACATATAATGCATATGATGCATGCCTGTCCTAGTGGCTGATGAGTCTTATCTGTCAGTTATAGAGCTAACCCGATAAGTCCTGGTAGCTAACCATTGGATGGTCCCTCTGTCGTGCATCCCCAACTCGAGTAATTCTCAATCATAACATACTCATAATCATAATCATAATCATTCAACACCCACTCTGGTGTTTATCCATGGGGGCGAGCTCATCCGGACCTTTCACAGTGTCCGGCCACACTTACGACATAGGGTCAGCAGAGTATCGAGTCTCAACTTGGAGCACGTGGTGGCTAGTCACTGCTTTCATCCAGGGAAAACTTGTATCTCAGATGATCATTTCACATCCATCCATACACATTCAATAATCATTCCTTATAACCATATCATCAATCATCGTAACCGAGGCAAGTGGGGCGAAACCACAACCCTTGCGTCCACCCGGGGAGACATTTTGATGAGAGGACTTTTGTGTGGTTTAGAATTCACAAATAAAATCTCGTTGCAAGTATAGTTTCTAAACCAACAATAGTCCTTTCATACAAAAGATTGTTTGTCACAAGTAACAAACCCCTAAATTTATAAACCGAAGTATTGAACCTCAGGTCGTTCTCCCTAGGAATTGGAATAAAGTGTTCTTGTTATTGGTTATGAGGTATGTTTTGGGGTTTTGGGATAAGAGACATAAAATTAAAATGGCAATGAAAATAAACTAACAACTAAAAAGGTCTTGGCAAAGGTTGGTGGTCAAGGATCTCTATTCTAATCACTAACCACAACATGAGAATTGGCAAGGATCAACCCCACTAAGTCATCCTCTAACTAATAAAGGAAAGTCAAGTGAACTATGTCAATCCAAGACCATAAGTCCTAGTTCTCCACCAAATCAATTAGTGAGATCTAGAGTTAATGGCTCACAATCGTCAATCACTTGGACATTAGTAACTCAAGAGTTCCTAAGTTACCTTCCCAAGCCAAGAGCACAAAATTCTATACTAAAATCCAACTAAGCATTTCATCAAACACCTAGAAGGCATAAAAGGAAAGTAAAAGGAACTAAGCAATTCAATCAATAAAAGAACATGAATCATAAATTACATTGAAATGAAAATAGAAGAAACAAAAAATGCATCAACATAAAAGTAGAGAATTACAAGAATTAAATGCAAAACTAGAAAGAAGAAAGGTAGAAGAAGAAGAATTACATAAGGAAAGGTAAATCAAAGCCTGAATTAAACCTAGATCTAAGAGTTCCTAATCTAGATCTAACCTAATCATAATCATAGAGAGAAGTGAGAGCTTCTCTCTCTAAAACTAACTTTCCCTCCAAAAATTCAACTAAACTAAACTAATGTGTGAAAGTATATTGATTCCTCTTCATTCCTTGGGTTAAATAGCATAAAAAAAGAGTTGGATTTAGGCCTGGAAAGCCCAGAAATTGCCCCCAGCAGATTCACTTTAAGTGGGTCACGTGTGGATATCGACGCGTACGCGTACAGTGCGCGTGCATGTCGCTTGACAAATTTTCCACCCACGCGTACGCGTCATGTGCGCGTACGCGTCGCCATGCGACCTCACTATCCACGCGTGCGCGTCTGCTGCGCGTGTGCGTCGTTGATCTTATCCCAAATCCTTGCTTTTCCATGATTTCTCCATTTTGCATGCTTTCTTCTCCATTCCTTTGATCCATTCCTAGCCTTTCCAATCTGAAATCACTTAACAAACAAATCAAGACATCTAATGGAATCAAAGATGAACCAAGATTAAATAATTAAGGGCCTAGAAAGCATGTTTTCACACTCAATCACAAATTAGAAGACAATCATGAATTCATGCTATTTAATTGAATAAATCTGGGTAAAAGGTGATAAAACCCCCTAAAATTAATACAAGATAAACCCTACAAATGGGGTTTATTAACCTCCCCACAATTAAACCAAGCATGTCCTCATGCTTAAACCAAGAGAAAACAAAGGGATCAACATTTATTCAATGAAATCTAACTAAATGCAATCTACCTATATGCAACTATCTAAATGAATGCAACTGCTTAGTCAAAATAAATCAATTCCCAAGAAGCATATATGCACAAGGGCTAAGGACTAGCAAGTCTAATCCACAATTGAATTGAGTTATTAAATATTTTTACAAACTTGCATGAAGAATGATGATCATAGGTGAAAACATGTACTTGAGCATCAAACCCTCACCGGATGTGTTTGCACTATATTCGCTCAAGTGTTTAAGGTTGATTCTCTCAATTCCCCTCTATTTCATGCTTTCTAAGATTTGTTTTTCTTCTAACAATCAACATTTATTTCATGCATGCATACAAGTATCATGAGGTCTTTTCTTTAGGTTGTAATGGGGTTAGGGTCAAGGTAGGATGCATATTTGGTTAAGTGAGCTTGTGATTTGAATCTTTAATAAGCTTAGACTTCCCACCTAACCTATGACACTCTATACAATTCAAACTAACCTAACTACCCATTCTTCACTTTTTAACATGCTCATGCATTTTCTTTTCATTTCACAACTCATATGCATTGATTTTATTGAGCTTCACTTTGCTTTAGGGCATTTTTGTCCCCTTTTTATTTTTTTTTCTTTTTTTTTCTTTTTCAATATTTTTTTTCTTTTCTTTTCCATATTTTTTTCTTTTTTCTTTTGTCTTTCTCATTTTTCTTTCCTTTGCTTTGCAATATATACAAAAACAGCAATGCATAAGGTTTTACATTTGATTAATACATGAGCATGCACCCAATTCCAATATTTTCAACAAAAATACAAGACTACCTTTTTATTCACCCAATGTCCCATGTTTTCCCACACTTGAATGATACACACACACTAGCCTAAGCTAATCAAAGATCCAAATTAAGGACTTTTATTGTTTTCCGCTTAAAGGCTTGTAATGTGCTAAATTAAGAACAAAGTGGGTTAATCGTAGGCTCAAAGATGGCTAACAATGGAAGGTAAAAGGTAAGGATATTTGGGTAAGTAAGCTAGATGAAATGATGGCCTCAATCATATAAATGCATGAATACACAAAATAATGGACATAAAGAATCAAACAAATCAAAGATTACAATCATAGAAAGAGAATAATGCACACAAGAAGGAAAAATAAGTGGTTATAAAATGTAACCACACAATTAGGCTCAAATCTCACTTGCTTGTGTTCTTAGCTCAAAACATGTTCCACAATATATATAATTCAAGCAAGTTCTATGAAAAGTTTTCACTCAAATCAATTGAGGTGCCCTATAGATAAAATCTTGAAAAATTTTCATTATTTTGACTAAGCTTATTGTGTATACATATGCAAAAATACGAAAATGCAAGTAAAAATCCTAAAAGCCTAAAATGAAATGCAAAAGTGTTGGGATTAGAAATTTGTCACCCAAAATCGACGACCGGTCGGATGACCTCCCCACACTTAAAAGTTTGCACCGTCCTCGGTGCATTCAAATATGAGCAAGGGGGTACGGCGAGGCTCCGGATTGCTACCTTCAGCTGGTAGGTCAACTGGTGTTGCGTGTTCTTTCTCTCGCTTCCATATTTTCTTGTGATGCATTAATCATGAAAAATAGAAAATAACATCATAAAATAAGAAAATACAAAAGCAAGGAAGCATACATTGTCGGAATGAGGTATTAATCACCAGAATTGAGTGAGTGAATTAGTGTGACATGAATGACAAATAAGTGTGTGAATTCTAAATTACGCGGTTTAGAACACGCATTAGCATAAAAGTTATGTCACAAAAGAAGCATACACTTCACTTATCCTAGTGTGCTTGAGATGCTTTAAGTAAACTTGTAAGGTAAAACAAGCATTAAAGAAGCATGAAGGCATTCAAGCTATAAGCATATGGATGCATATGATCGTGAAATACAATGCATTAAAGTAAATGCACACCATCCAATGTCAAGAGATTGCCTAATCACATAATAGGGTTCAAATCACATGGTGGCCAAATCATGCAATTCAAGAAGAGTTACAAGCTCGAAGGCAATTCTCATCACTTGGTATTCTCAAAAGGTAAGCATGAAGAACTCAAAACCAAGTGGCAAAACATAACCTCAACAATAAGCAGTAATATATGATAAACAAAACTAACAATCCAACACTTATAATGGAAAAGAGAAAAATAAATGAAAATTAAACTAACTAACTAATGAACTAACTAACTAACTAATTAGTTAACTAAAATAAATGGTTATCAATGGTGTTTGGGAATGTTGGATGAGGGGTAGAAGAAGGGAAGAAGAAAGGAGAAGGAAAGAAATGGAAAGAGGAGAAGAAAAGAGATGTGTTGAAGGAAGGACATCCGCGCGTATGCGCGCATGGCGCGCATGCGCAGATGGTGGAGCAATGAACGCGATGCGTACGCACACATGGCGTGTCCGCGTCGATGGCTTATTTGGAGAGTGATGCGTAGGCATCATGTACGCATACGCACGAATGGTTTTGTGCGAAAGGCATAATGTGTGCGCAACGTTCGCACAACTCTCGGGTTTTTGGCTTGGGGGTGGAATTTCTCAATCCACGCGTATGCGTACATGGCGCAGCCGCGTGGGTAGGTGAAAATGCTTGATGCCCGCATACGCGCACAGTGCGCATACGCGCGGATGGTGCTCTTTTTTTTTTTCAAAATTTTTCTATGTTTTTGCACCAATCCAAGCATTCCAAACCTCCAAACAACTACCAAAACACCATAAAACCTTATTTAACATACTAGACTATCAATTATACTCAACAAATCAACCAAAGACATGAATTTAAACTAATTTTATCAGTATGTACAAAGGAGAAAATTAAAAAGAATTTACCATGGTGGGGTGTCTCCCACTAGCACTTTTGTTTATTGTCCTTAAGTTAGACTTATGGGGAGCTCCTCACAAGGTGGCCTGTGCTTGAAGCTATCCTTGAACATCCACCAATGCTTGCATTTCCAATGAGCTCCACTCTTCAAGGTCAATTCTCCCAAGCTTTGATGGAGTTCTTCAAAGACTATGGGCTCCCAAAGTTGATCCTCTTGTATGCCGGGATCCTATATCTTGTTTCTACACCCATCTTTGAGTTGATTATCATTATTCCATTTGGGTGGCATAATCTTGGAATTCTCATTTAAGCAACCGAACAACATCCTAGACCCAAGCAATCTAGTTCTACACCAACCCTTACAATGCCAACCACTAACCATCTCCCTTTTGGTTTTAAAGCCACAAATATTTCTAAGTTGACCATCCGTCTCAAGCAAACCATATTCAAGGGGAATAATAAAGCTTAAGTATAAGGAATTTACCCACTTGAATGAAAGAATGGATGGTGATGGCTTGGGGAGAGGTACTTCCAATGTCCTTGCAAGCTCTACTCCCTTATGTTCTTCCATGTCAATATCCACCTCTTCATATACTTCTTCAACTTCAATCCTTTGTTCATCAATTTCATCTAACTCTTCCCCATCACTCAAATCATAAATGGGAGGTTGAGAGAAATCTACCTCCATATCACTTTCTATCTCATTGGAAGAAGGTTCTTCAAATTCAAAGTATTCACCACCAAGAAAGTTGGATGCATGATCTTTATCACCAAGGGAAATTACTTCTTGCTTCATTCCTTCCAAGTCTTTATTCAATAATTGTTTTAGAGGTTGTGCACTTTCCTCCTCAACATCAAATTTAATCTTCTTGGAGAGGTTCTCTTCAACTCAAGGTTCCCAAGCAGGTTCTGCATCTCCTAAGTCTTCAACCACTTCTTCCTCTTCTTCAATGATCATAGGCTCCTCCAATTGTTCTAACACAAAGTGGCATCCCTCATCACCCATCGGAGTTTCCAATCTCTCCTTCATGCTATGCTTTTCAACTAATTCTCCACATGTGACCATGGGAGTGATTTGAGTGCTCAAGCATTGGGAGGCTAAGATGCTTACTACCTTGGTCAAGGTAGCCACAAATTCTAGTGTCACCTTTTGTGTTTCTCCTTGCCCTTGAAGTATAAGGCTAAGGATTTCATCCATTGAGGATTGGAAGTGGATAGAAGGGTTTATTGTCTTGGAGAAAGGGTTCATAATAGGAAGGTGGTTCTTCTTGGTAAGGATGTGGTGGTTCCATGTAGGGCTCATATGGTTCAAAAGGTGGTTGGTATGGTGGATATGGATGAAGGTCATATGGAGGTGTTTGGTGAAAGGAGGCTTGTGAGTATGGTTGAGGTTCATGTTGAGGATATGACTCATAGGCATATGGTGGTGGTTCTTGAAAGTCACAAGGAGATTCACCATAGCCATTGGATTGGTATGCATCATAGAATGGCTCTTCTTCATAGTCCATTGGTGGAGGTTGTTTCCATGAAGATTGATCATATGCATATGGCTCCTCCCACCTTTGATTGTCCCATCCTTGATACATATTCTCATTGTAGTCCTCGTTTCCTACAACATAGTTAGAACCAAACTCATAGCCAAAGTGAGAATTCATGATAGCAAGAGAAAATGAAAATAAAATCAAATAAGAAGCAAGGAAATTAAATCCTAAAACTAGCAAAAACTAACAAGAAATCCAAAAATTAAGCTATTCACAATATTCACATATATACAATAACCAATAACACAACATCGTTGTAATTCCCAGGCAACGGCGACATTTTGATGAGAGGACTTTTGACGGTTTAGAATTTCACTAATGAAAGCTCGTTGCAAGTATAGTTTCTAAACCAACAATAATCCTTTCATACAAAAATTTGTTTGCACAAGTAACAAACCCCTAAATTTATAAACTGAAGTATTGGACCTCGGGTCATTCTCCCTAGGAATTGCAATAAAGTGTCCTTGTTATTGGTTATGAAGTATGTTTGGGGTTTTGAGATTTTAGACAAGAAACATAAATGGCAAAGAAAATAAACTAACAACTAACAAAGCTCTTGGCAAGGTATGAGAACTAGAAGTCCTATCCTAGTTATCCTCATCGATTGTGACCACAAATTATCCATTGCTACCACTTAATTAACCTCTAACCATGGAGGAAAGTCAAGTGGATGAATCAACTTGATTCCACAAGTCCTAGCCAACTTCCAAGGGAAAGACTAGCTTTAGTGGTATCAAATCAATTAGCAACTTCTAATTATCAATCAACAAAGGAATTAGATAACTCAAGCGTCAGTAATTACTCTACCTAGGCCAAGAGGAACAAAATCTATACTAAAATCCAACCAAGCATTTTTATCAAACACTTGGAAGGAATAAAAGGAAAGCATAGTAAAAAGTGCAAGGAAAGTAAATCTACACTACTCAATTGCAAGAAATCAAACAACAACAAATCAAATGAACAATAAAGGAACATGAAAACATAAATTGCATTGAAATAAAAATAGAAGAAACAAAAGTGCATGAACATAAAAGTAAAGGATTACAAGAATTAAATGCAAAACTAGAGAGAGGAATGGTATAAGAAGAAGAAATTGCAAATGAAAAGTAAATCAAACCATGAAATTAACTTAGATCTAAGAATTTCTAATCTAGATCTAACCTACTCCTAATCCTAGAGAGAAGTGAGAGCTTCTCTCTCTAGAAACTAGCTAAAGCATGTGAAAACTAAAATAAAACTACCCTAATGACTAGATGTCTCATCTCCCTTCAATCCTTGGGTCAAATAGCATCAAAAATGAGTTGGATTGGGCCCACAAGGCTTTAGAATTCGCTGGCCACGTATTGCTTTAAGTGGATCATATGGCAGCAACGACGCGTGCACGTATAGTGCGTGTACGCATCACCATACTTGTAGCAACTATGGAAAATCTTATATCGTTTTGAAGCCCCGGATGTTAGCTTTCCAACGCAAATAAAACTGTATCATTTGGACCTCTGTAGCTCAAGTTATGGTCGATTGAGTGCGAAGAGGTCGGCTTGACAGCTTTTGCGATTCCTTCATTTCTTCATGAGTTCTCCATTTTTACATGCTTTTCCTTCATTCCCTTGATCCAATCTTTGCCTTCTAAATCTGAAATCACTTAACAAACATATCAAGGCATCTAATGGAATCAAGGTGAATTAAATTTAGCTATTCTAAGTCCTAAAAAGCATGTGTTCACTCTTAAGCACAATTAAAGGAGAATTTACAAAACCATGCTATTTCATTGAATAAATATGGGTAAAAGGTGATAAAATCCCCTAAATCAAGCACAAGATAAACCCTCCAAATGGGGTTTATCAAGCCTCTATACTAACCAACCTGGAGCAAGTGGGGCGAAACTACAACCCTTGTATCTACCCAGGAGGTACATTCTCATATGCCTAGGAGGAATCAAGGAGGGGATCCTAACCTCTCACCTTATCGCTGAGGGCGATTTTACAATACCAGGAGGAACAAGGAAGGGGATCCTCACCTTCCACCATTTCTCTGGGGTCGCACTTTTGAGAAAGAGAACTCAAGGTACAATAATCATTCACATTCACATGTTCATTTCCAGCCATAATTTACCATTTATCACAGCCATCCAGCTTAAAATC
The DNA here is from genome assembly GCF_059453495.1 of Arachis ipaensis. Classification (NCBI taxonomy): domain Eukaryota; kingdom Viridiplantae; phylum Streptophyta; class Magnoliopsida; order Fabales; family Fabaceae; genus Arachis; species Arachis ipaensis. The sequence continues at coordinate 82,600,688 of NC_142440.1, forward strand.
AAAATTCATAGTTAGCCATAAACCATCATCACACACAGCCATCTGGCTCATATTACACACAGCCATTCGGCTTATATCTTATACACGGCCATTCGGCTCATTTTATACACACAGCACTCCACCATCCTCCTCAACAACTCATAACCTTATCACTGGTCATAACTTCTCATGATATTCCCTATATTCATCCATAAATTACCCTCTTCCCTAGCTTCCTCTCAATCACTGGGCATTCTATATCAATTCAAGATCTAAGGGATGAAATTAGGGGTTTATAAGTGTGAAATAACACCTCGGAAGGTCACGAGCTTGTTAGGAATGTGAAGAGCTTGAAAATAAAAAAATTTAGAAAAGAACTGGGTCGCGTGTGTACGCATAGAGGTGTGCGTCCACACGCCCAGAAGTATTTTTAAAAGTGTGCGTATGCATAGGTCTGTGCGTACGCATAGGTCTGTGTGTACGCACAGAAAGCAAAATCTTCATGGTGGGGTGCACGCACAACGTGTGCTAGCGCCACCACCCGCATGCCGATCCCAACGTGTGTGTGCGCACAAGCTTGTATCCACGTGTACGTACGCACAAGGCTGTGCGTGTGCACAAGACCAAATTCTCGTGGAGCACAGGGCTGTGCGTGTGCACACAAACCAGAAATCACAAATTCTGCAGAAGTCAGAATTCAAATTTTTAACTCAAACTTCCAACGATCATATATCATTCCACAAAATTCAGATTTTCGCCAAACTCAAACCATTTTAAACCTTGTAAAATTATCTTTCTTTTGATATAAAAAGCATCAAATTCCAAAAAGAATGGCTTGAGATATGATCCACTGAAGTTCACTAAAATTTCATTTTTACCAATTTCATAAACCTCCAATTTTCCAAAACATACATTTCCCAATTTCATTCAAAATCAACTAAAACTCAACTACTCCAACATCAATCATTTTCAAACCTCATTCAATTCTCAACCACATTCCAACTTTCTCATACAATCTACAACCTACTAAATTTATTCACTTTAATCAATCTCAAACTCAATATCTCAAGTACAACAATATACAATACACATTGATCACCTTACCAATTCCCCATTTTCCTCAAATTCTGACCCAATACTTCCATTTCCACAATATTCAATATACAATATCAAATACCCATATCAAATCCAATCTCAACTTCAAATCAACATACTAATCATCATCATGTACAATTCAGAAGTACTAACAACAAGAACATCATTTACACCTTCCAAAACCAATAATCATATAATCTATATTATACATTTCAACCAATCAACCATCATCACAAATTCAATTCCTATCCTATGAGTCACTAGCCTAAGTTTTCACACCACATTACATTTTAGATACAGAAAACCGAAACCATACCTTGGCCGATTCCCCGCTCAACCCGAAACACTTTTAATTTCACTTTTCTTCAAGCCCTTGGGGCTCCAACAATACCAAGCTCAGATTTCCAGCCTCACAACTCCACTTCCAAGCTTCTAAAATCACCAACAAGCTTCAACAAGCATCAACATTCACATACACACCACCTAAACCACAATTACCACATCCAAACAAAACAAATCAATACCCAAATGCCTAAATTCAGAAATTCCATTAGGGTTTGAGATCTCTTACCTTTACCAACTGATCCTTGAGCAATACCCACAAGAAATCAAGTCTAGTGGACCCCTAAAACATGAAAATCATCAAGGAATTAAGTTCCTCAAACCTTAAACACGAAATTCATATACCAGCAGAAATGGAGCTATGAAAACGCGATTTACTTACTGTTTTGTTTTGATAGAATTGAAGAGCTCGACAAGCCCGACGCGTGGCCACAAACGGCTCGTCAATCGGAGCTCCGGATCAAAAGTTATCAAGGTTTGAAGAGGAGGTTTGGGTTTACTTCTTCTTCTCCCCTCCCATGGCTGTATTCAGCGTGTGTGTGTGTGTTTAAGAGGAAAGAGAGATCTGAGCTCTCTATATTAATGAGGCTTGGCTGGGTCCTTGGGCCCAATTTGGGTCCGGTTGGTCCAGTTTGGCCTGTTCGGCCCAATTTTGGGCCGATTCCTTTAAAATTGGTGTCAAAATTCTCGTTTTAATTTTCTCTATCATATTAAACCATGAAAATCTCATTTCTCACTTTCTAGAATATATTTTAATTTATGGTTTAATTAGCCATTAATTAACCGGGTTTTACAAAAACCAAGGAACCTTCAAACTTTCGGCTTTCATTTCTTGCAATTCGTAACTCCAATAAAAAATTTAATCCGGTAAAAGTATTCGTATCCTCCTCCTCCTCTACGTGTTAGTGTTACTTTTGTCCGGAAAAAATTGATGGTGACGTAGCTCCTCTTCTCCTTGAGTTCAGCCAATTGGAGTTCTAAGAGGTAAAGGTTATTACTAACGTTTTCTTCGTTAGCAGCTCGGTTAGAAAATTTCTCCGAAGTTTCCGTTGTTTTGATTTCATACGGAGGTACGGGGTTTCTTTTTAAAATTAATAGTTTTTAATTTAAGAATGCCGAAAAGCTTATTGAGTAATTGCAAATATTTTATACTTGTTTTTTATGCCTGATTGATGAGAATTGGTTATATTGTGATTGTGAATGTTGATAAATTTGGTATTGCCTGTTAAATTGAAATATGAATTGAGTTTGAATTGAGATTGTGATTGATGCTAGAATTTATGGTTGTGGAAGTGAATGATAATTGATTATGGTGTTGGTATGATGGTGATTAAGTGTGATGAAAGGTTGGTAAACTGTCGAGAAATTATAAAAGTGAGGGAGACCGTAAGGATGGTGAAGTCAAATTTTAAAGGGAGGTTCTGTCCATATTCTTGTAAAAACAAACGAAAAAGTGATTTTGCTTTGAAAACCTTATTTATATATATATTAAAAAATAATCTTGTATTAAAAATCTGATTTATAAACTTATTTTGAGTAAATGATCCTATGTCGAAAAAGATCTGGTTGCATATTTACTCATATTGACAAAAGGGTTTTATATTCAATGTTTGAGTTATAAATTTTTATTAAGAAGTGACTTGGGTTTGAAACCGTTGAAAAGAGTTTGATAAAATATCGGTTTGTCGTATTAGTAATTATCGATTTGATTCAATAGCAAAAGAAGTGAAAGGAGCTAAATTTTATTAAAATAGAAAATGGATTAGTTTCAAAGAAAGCGTTTTAATTACTGAAAAATTATTTGCATTCTGGAATGATTGAGAAATGGTTTGGCTGGAACCCTTGAAGGGTAGCAAAGCCCGAATTTTTAGAGAAAATATTGCAGATATTTTATAAAACTCCGAGGTTTTTTTATAGCTTTAACAAAAAAAATTGAATTTAAAAATTATATTATTTTTTTTATTTGTTAAGAAAAGAATAAATTATGCTATGATTTTTAATTGTAAAGAAATTCATTTTGTTTTGAGGTCTTTTATTAAGAAAATGAATTTTTCTTTAATTAAATGTTAAAGAAGTTTGGGTATATGGAAATTAAAGGTTTTAACGCTAAGGCTGAAAGTATACCTATGTGGTGATGTGAAGGTAAGAGTGATTAATTAATTGGTGATGCAGAGGTATGTGTAATTAAGCAGTGATGCGGATGTATGTTTAATAATGTAGGTGATGTGGAGGTGTGTGTATGTAATTGGTGATGTGGAGGCATAACAAAGAGAAAGAGAATGAAAAGTGTATGATTGAATGGGCTTTATGCCAAAGTGCTAATGAGGAAGTTCCCGCCTGACTGATAGCCTAAGGTTGCTAATACGGGAATGTCCACCTAATTGATAGCATATAATATATTGAATGGGCCTTTGTGCGAAATTGCTAATACGAAAGTGCCCGCCTAACGGATAGCTTAAGGTTGCTAATGCGGGAATGTTCGCCTAACTGATAGCCTGTTTCTACCGTGATGCCAAGATATCCTAATTGACATAGTCATTATGATAATTGTGCCTAACTAACATGGTAAAGAAACTGTATTTGGGGTTTGCCCCGAGTAACATCGGGTTGCGGGTAAACAACCGACACGTTAGCTCATGGCCTGCTTAGGACAGACATGCATCATATTGTTTGTGCATTTGTGTTTGGTTGTGTTTTGCATGTTGTATTTTCTCTGTGATTGTGCTGGTTGTCTTATTCTGCCTTGCTTGTGTGTTCAATTGGGTCTCTGGTACTAGCAGTTTATGTATTAAAATGATTAAAAATTAATGTTGTGAATGAGTTTTGTTTTAAGTTCAGAAATTTTAAAGGAAGCAATTAGTTGACCAAAGTAAAATTAAAAAGTATTTTCAAAGGCTTGATAAAAGAATAGTTTTACCAAGTAAACTCAATTATTCGCATTTTGTTCATTACTTTTACGACATTCACTTTCCATAGTGAGAACATGCGAGGACGACGTTCTCACCCCCCCTACAGATTTCCCTTTCAGCACAGGTTCAGGAATCCTTGGCGCGGAGCCACGACTAAACATCGGAGCTATATATAAATATGTATCGGTATTTTAGATAGTTGGTTTAGCCTTAGACTATCCCCTCGCTATTTATTGTCTTTGATTTTTAGAGGGGTAGGACTTGTATTTGAGAATCTTGGAATAAGTCTATGTATATATTACTATGTGAGTATATATATTTTTGTGATTAAGAGTTTTAAGGTAAATACTTTTCGTTTTCTTGATTAAAATTCCGATTCGTATTTGTGAAGGCTGAATAAAAGAAAAAGGGTTAGAGGTAAGTAACGCCTAAACTTTTAGTATGATCATGAGGTGCTAAAAGCTAGGGTGTTATAGCTTTGCCACCAAATCTTTCAAACTTTCATGACTTGTTCCATGTTTCACAACTGCGGAGTTATACTCTGGATGTGTCTCATGTATTGGAGCCTGAATCATTTCAATTGAAAGAGAATCTGACATTTTAAGCTACTCTGATTCATATCGATGATGTTAGCATTAAGAAGCTCCGTGGAAAAGAAGTTCAATTGGTTAAGGTGATTTGGAGTCGATCGGGCATTGAGGAACATAGTTGGGAGTTGGAAACAAACATGAGGAAGGACTTTCGGAATTATTTACATGTAAATAAATTTTGAGGACGAAATTTTAAATAAGGTGGGTAGGAATTAAAATCTGGTCAAATTGTAATTAATTTAGTAATTCATTAAATATGGGCGTAAAAGTTATAAATTTTAGCAATCGAAATTTGATAATTTACATATGATATTTTGACTCAATGGATTATTCCAAGTCAAAAAACATAGTTTTCTGTGTAAAAATGCACACAGAAATTTTGATCGGCTGTACCGACTGAGATCTATTAGGGAAAGAGATTGAAAAATTAAAATTCATATTTGAGAGGGTATAATCCATAAAGGTTTTGGCCCAAAGTTTAGTCAAATAGTTTATATATGTGAACCGGACCCAAGTTGGGCCCAAGCCCAATATATATAAGCCCTTGCTAAGCCATTTCAGCACTAAAAAGACATTTATTTCCATATTCATGCTAAAATTAAAAAAGAGAGGGTGAAGAGAGAAAACCCTAAGTTCCATAAACACTAAAACCACCATAACTTGTGATTCTGAGCTCCGATTGTCACACTGCTTATGGCCACGCGAAGCCCTTCTCATCCTCTACATTTCTATCTAAGAAGATTGGTAAGATTTTTGAGTTTTCATACCCCATTTTTACAGTATCTAATAAATTCAAAATTTGGTTATGGGTTTAGAGAAGTCTTATGGGTTTGGTTGTTTAGAGGCTCTCTAGTATGAGCTATCAGGGAGTTTCTTCAACCAATTTCGTGGGTTAAGGTAAGAGATCCTCAAATGTGATTTATGAGATTTTATAAACCCTAGGTTGGTGTATATATGAAATTGTGTATATTAGAGTATTGGGTGATTTTGGGTACACCTTTGGAACTTGGAATTAGCTTGAGAAGCTTTTAGGTGAGCCTTGGAGTGGAGATTCACAAGTAAAGTGCTTGATTTTTGACTTTCAAGAGGTACGGTTTTAGTTTCATTTAAATATCGTATAATGTAGTATGAAATCCTAGGCTAAATGCCCCTAGGATTAAGCTTGAATTGTGTATTTGGTTGGAGTTGATATGTATAGATGATGTGTTTGGTAATTTATGATTGGATGAGGATTGGGTGATTATGAATAGTTGTTGTGTTGTGGTATTTGAATATTTGAATGGTAATAATGCATTTATGAAATTATGTGTTGAATTGATGGATATTGTGCTGAAGGCCGTGAATATTGGGCCGGGGGATGGAAAAAGGTAAGAAAGGTAAGTAGTGATTGTATTGTATGATAATTGATTGAGTTTGAATGGAAAATCTAGTATTGGATATGTGAAAATTGAAATAATTGATGTAATATTGGAAAATGTGATATTGAGGTGTTGGATTAGTTATTTTGAGTTAAAATGTGTAGATGGAATAGGTTTGAATTTTGGTTGAGTGTAAATATGTGAAGTGAGTTAGTTTATGGTAAATTTGTTGAGTGAAAATGATTTTGACTTGTGAACTTTTGGAAAAGTTGGTAAATGCTGTTTTTGGTTACAACTGATTTTTAGCCAACTTTGGTGGGTCATATCTTGGCCCTCGGTGTTGGAAATTTTACAAAACTAGATTTTTATAAAAATTCATTTATCGATCTTTCCAATGGTTCAAGAATGTTGAAAAAAGAATTTTGTGGACAAAGATATGAAGGTTTGAAATTTGGGCTAAAAACTGGTTTTCTAGACCATATAAGCTTTTTCACATTCTGGTATGAAATGCATACGCGAGCATTGTCATGCGTATGTGGGAGTTGGCCTCTGTCCACACCCATGCATACATAAACACGGGATACGTACACGACCGAACCCCACTGCCCAAACTTTCCACGTACGCGAGCATGTGCATGCATACGGGACCAACCTTTTCTTTTGAAAAGTAAATTCTTAAAGCTTTCAAGTCTTTTTCGAGCCTTCTAAACCTTTATAAATCCCGATAAGAGTCTATAGCTAGTGTAATTAAGGATAGAATAGTTAGAAATGAGAATTGAAGAGATGAGTTGATGAATTGAAAAGAGAGGAACAAAGTGTGAAGTGATGTACTAAGAGGATAAATGTGATAATTGATTTTGATGATGAATGAGATTAATTAAGATTGAATATGAATTGATAAGAGATTGAAGAAGAGATTGTTAATGAGATTGATAATGAAATGATAATAAGATTGATGTTGAATATGATTCTGATTGTGATATACCTGCCTGGGTAGATGCAGTGGTATTGATCCATTTGCTCCGAGTTTGGTTTGAGTCTCTTGAGATAGATACAGTGGAACCACTTGCTCCCGGTTGTGAATGATATGAGATTTGAGAAATTATCTGAGAGATGATATGATAGATGGCGAAGAGCATTGGACTCTATTTATATTTTGTTTAGATTCACTCCGCACTTATTTTAAAAAACTTATATGTATGTATTTATTCATTTTGAGAGCTTGCCTATAGAGGCCTTTATATATATTTTGGGAGAGATAGGAAAAATACTGTTGTCAAACTAATTTTATCATTGTAACCCTAGCCGGCCTAAACTTCGCAGGTCGCGACTAGTGGCTATTCACTTATACTTATGTATATATATCCTGTTCTTATTCTGTTATTCCTTAATGTTTTATTTCTTATTGCTTTTCGATCACGCTTTATCTTTCTTTTATCAATACGTGAGTGCTACCGATTTGTGATTTTATTTTACTCTTTTTCAGGTTGCTCGCTTAATACTTCCATTCAACTTATATATATGTATCATAAATCCACCTTGAGAGTCGACCACCTTATTATCATTGACTTATGACTCGAGCATAAGGATTTGAATATTCAGGTGTTACAGCCGCTGTAATCATTAAAGACCATCTCTATCATCGTCGTAGGTCATTGGGAACAAGATACGGAGAGAGAGAGAGAGAGAGAGAGAGAGAGAAAGAGAGAGAGAGATTCAGCCTGAGAGAAGGCAGCCTCACCTCTATCACTGTTGGAGCTCTCCAGAATTGCTTGGGGTTGCCGCCGCTTCTTCTGGTTCTGTTCAAACTGGGCTACTCTGTTGCAGAAGGTCATCGACACGGAAAAACGACACTATCGTTGCAGAAGGTCATCGTCGGAGTTGTTGCTACTCTGTTCCCTCATTTCTTCTTAATTACAATAAGTTGTTCTTATTCCAAACCCCTATAGTTGTTGTTCTGTTATACATTTGTTGAGGATTTTGTGACATTAATGTCTTTTGGTTGAGTTATTATAATTGCAACTGTAAGTCGTGTTCGACGATGTTGCTGCTGCGAGTATGGTCAGAATCGTTGCTGATGCTGCTGTGAACTCAGAATAAAAATAGAGGTTGGTTGTGCATAATAATTTCCATGGATTTTGACTAATCGAGGTACGGGTTGTTTGTTTTACAAATTTGGAATGAGGCGAACATTTAGAAAATATGTGCATCTGAGTTGATAAGCATTTTATGGCTTGATTATCTCTATTAAAGTTTGATTTATTTAATCTTTGAATAAGTTAATATTATTTTTCATAATTGTTTGAATCTAATAACGGAGTAAAAATGGATTAATAGCTCAAATATTAAAATTAATTAGTAACAATACTTGGAGCATCTTGGTGGGTGAATTAGGATTTGAATAACTTGTTTGCTGCCCTAACGTGTGAAAATTTAATAACTTAAAAAAAATTAAAGATAACAAGCCAAGAATACTTATGTTGAGAAATTATTGCATATTAGAAAGGTTGAGAAGAGTTTTAGAGATGTTTGGTTTGGATTGTCCCCTTGAATGGTGGAAAAGTGCAAGTTTTAGGGTAGGTTCTATCGAAATTTTTATAGGAATTGAATAATAAGAATAATAAAAACTGGTGCTATTTTCATAAAGACTAGAGACTTTGTTTTGAAATTTTATTTGATTAATTTTGATTAAAGAGTTATGTTTTGAGGAGTTTTGGTAAATTTAAAGTATTTGAATTTGATTGGTGAAATGGAATGATTTTCGAGTCTTTTTGGAAGAGTCTTAAACTTGAAAATGAAATTGAACTTGGTTTTGCAAACTTGGATAAACAAAAATAAGTTTTATTTGAGTAATTCTAATTAAAGAGTTATGTTTTGAGGATTTTTGGTGAATTTAAGGTAATGAAATTGATTATTCAAGGTCAAACAAAAATGAGATTTATGATTTTGTTAAATTGTGAAATTAATTTGTGATTTAATTTATTTAATTTTGAATAACAACAAAAAAAGTAAACACGTAATTAACATTAACTTGAAAAGAGATTTAATTATTTAGTTAAAGATTTAAAAAGTTAATTAATTATTAATTTAAGGGTTTGGGAATAAGAAGTGTGATTATGAGGTTTTAATGGAGCTAAACATAAGAGTTGGAGGAAAAAGAGTTATTTAAAGAATATGATGACAAGACTATGATTTCCAAGAGTCATGAGATAAAAGTTAAGGACCTTTAGGTCTATTCTAAATGGAACATAAGAATCTTGAAAGTTTAGTTTGTTAGCCCCTAAAGTGACTAATTAAAGAAAGATATAATGAGATTAAGTGAGAAAAAGATTGAGGTTAATTATCGATGATGTGTTTGAGTTAGCTAGAGGTTGATTATAAATGATTATGTGTATGAGTTAGTTTATTTGCAACCGTGACCTCGAGTATAGGGTATGGTGTTAGACGCCTCACCCGCAAGCCGTATGTAATGGTCTAAGCATAAACCAGTGAATATTAAATTATCCGGAGTACAAAGTGGAGTTAAGTTGATGGTTATGATGAAGATTATGTTGTTATGAGATCATTAATAAGAAATGAGAATTGGTTTGAGGCTTATGACGAAAGTGAAATTCAAATGAGGCATATGATAAAACTATGATTGATATTATGATAGTGATTATGATTAATGATTAATGATGAATGATGAATTTGATGATGATAATAGTTTTCGTAGATAATGATTATTGATTGGCAAGGACGGAGGTTTTGTCCCGCTTGCGTGATTATTTTTGAAACATGATTATTATTTGGCAATGACGTAGGTTTTGTCCCGCTTACATTATTGATAAGGCACCTGCACCGGGTAAGGATGGTGGTTTCGTTTTGCTTGCTCGTAGTTGCAGTATGGATGTGGGGATGGTGGTGTTGTGCCACCCACATTCTCTCTGATTGTTAAGGTGGTCGGGCACTATATCCCAGATAGTGCCACATCTAGTGAGAATGTAACAAGGCGCTCTTCCTCCCAAGACCGGCTTGTGATAAGCCTGGAATGTTCCTTTTGGGCATGCACGATAAAGAGACGATATCTGCGTTAGCTACCGGATGTATCGGGTCTGGTAGTATAACAGACACATGAGCTCATGGTCAGTAGGACAGGCATGCATCATATGCATTTGTTTTATTTATTTGGGTGTGCATTTTGTTGTTGTGTTGTATTTATGTGATTTATATTATTATGTGCTATGTGATACGTGCTTTATATGTGTTTGTTTCTGTGTGATTGAAATGTTTGGTTTGATTGTGTATGCTGGTGTACGAAGGTGATAGAGGTTGAGACAGATTGAACTCGTTATCGTTATGAGACTCTGGTTTATGTGTTGGATGGATAGGAATGTGTGATGGTAGTTTGTTGGGTAGAAAGCCTTTAGGCATGTCTTTGGTCCCTAAAGAAAAGGTTTAAAGATTTACTTTGATTTTTCCAAAATGTATATGACTATAAAATATTAAGATATTCAATTGTATATAAGTGAAAATGTTTTAGAAATAAAAAGACTAAAGACCGCAAGCTTTTATAAGGATAAACTTTTTTGAGATGTGAGTTGATCAAGTGTATTTGTTTCTATTACTTTTGCGGCATTCCCTTTCTCTACGGAAACCCGTGTGGTTTCGTTCTCACCCGCTTCATCAAATATTTTTTAGAAAAACAGACGAAGAAAGCATCCATTAGACGTGCTTTATTTGTTTTACTAGATGTTCCCTTGCCCTTATTATTTCATATCTTGTGAAAAGGGATAAGAGTTATAACTATATATATTTATGTAATATATATCTGTATGTTACTTATATAAACTATTCTTGTAAATGTAAAATGTGTTGATATGTATTTGTTTATATATATGTATGCATGTTTGTACAAAAAAAAATACATACCAGTTTATCAAAGGAAAGTCAATAAGGATGGCAGCTAAAGGTTCCTACTTATATATATATATATATAGAGAGAGAGAGAGAGAGAGAGAGAGAGAGAGAGATAGAGAGAGAGAGAGAAAGAGAGAGAGAAAGAAAGAGAGAGAGAGAGAGGTCGTTGTAATATCCTCGTTATCAGAGTGACATAGCCAAAAGTATGATATTCTAGTGGTGAAGGTGTTACATCAAGCAACTATCCTAGTAAGTTTTTTCTTTTTTTGGTTACCTTATGAATGATGAAGGCTAAATGAAAGATTTTGCGAAAAATGAGAAAATATAAAATCATCATTAGAAGGAAGAGCAAACAATTTAACAAAATATTGAAGGAAAGAAATATAAATAGAAGAGAAACAAAATTATTAAAAGGAAGGGCAAACAATTTAATGAATTTTATATGTATATAAAAGAGGAATAAAAAGAAGATATATAGTGCCTTATTTAACTTTGCAAGCTTCATGGAAATACATAGAATAAGAGAATAAAAAATAATAATAAATATATATGAATTAATATAGAAAATAAAAATTAATAAAATAATGATAATCTTAATCTTTTAACATAATTAATTAATAGCAATATAATTATAACATAATCTAAATCTAATCTTTAATATAATTAATTTTAATAAAATAAATTGAATATAAACATGTCTAATATAATCATATAAACAAATAGTGAATTTTATTAAATTTATCTAATCTACCATATATATATATATAGTTTTTTTTTTTTTTTGGAGAAAATGTCATTTTAAAATGAGATTATGACATAAAACATTAAAATTATGTTAATATGATAATTCAAATAACTAAAATTTATTAACGTTAATTAGTTAAATTAGCATAAAATTAAAAAAAATGATTAATCTGGCTAAATAAACCAAGAAATATCACTGAGCAAATTGTCACAACGAATATGCTATTAATTGAAAAAAAAATCAATAAAATCAATTCATATTTTAATTTAGGATTTGGATCTTCTAAATTTTGAATTTCACTTTAAAGAGTAAAGTATGATCTATCACTATTTATTTCATAGGTGAGACAAAAAAAATCTATAATTTAAAGGATCTAAATTCTTTAATTTAAAACAGGCAATTAAGGATCACAAATGAATAAAAAATAGAACATAATGAAGAATAATTTTGGTAATATTAATAATTAAATTAAATTATTAGATACGGTTTTTACCTTATTATAATTTAAGTTTAGACTAATAGATTTTATAACTCTAAAAGTAGGTATATGGTAACGATATTATAATTATTTTTTATCATAATCAATTTTTTCAACTTAATTAGTTATAATTAGTTGAAAATAAATTATTAGTCAAAATTGATTTTGTTTGATAAAGTACGCAAAATGAATCGAGATAGAATTCAAGAACCATGATATATTAGGTGTAAAACCCTGAAATTAATAAATAATTAATTAATTAATAATTTATTATTTAAAGAGATTAGAAAATTAAAATTTTATAGTTTAATAGAGTAGAAATAATTAAAATATAAATTTTAACACTGATTTTAAAAATTTTTGCCTAAAATTAGGCCACACAGGCCAAATTGATTGAACCAGGCGCACTTTCTGCCCAAGGCCCAACCCAAATACCCCTTTAAGGAAGTGGCTTTAGCCACTTCTTCCCTCATTAACTAAACACATGCTGAAAACACACGGGGGGAGAGAACACAAGTGAAACCCCAAACCCTTGCTCCAAGTTCAATTTCACTTATCTTTCCATCCGGAGCTCCGATTGACGAGCCGTCAGTGGCCACACGTTCATCTCAGATTTTTCTATAATATCCAATGAATAATTTGGTAAATACCTCACTATTTCTTGCTCAGCATTTTTCCTTGTAATTTTGAAAATAGGTGTTTGATTTTAAGAGATTATGTGGTTTTACTGCTTTAGGGCTGAATTAACCTTGGAGACTTGCTAGGTCTTGTCTCAAACGACCGTGGGTAAGGTGATAAAACTCTAAACTCTTGTGAAAATATTGATGTAGAAAACTCTATATTTGAATTTGTGATAATTGTGTGGAATTAGAGTGAATTATGTGGGTTGGAGACAAATTGGCAATATTGGAGGCTTGAGACTGAACCTTGGGAGCTGAGTTGGTGTCTGGTGAGCAATTGGGGCTTGTAGCTTGTGAATTGAGGATTTTGAGGTGTTACAAACATTAGGGAGGAATCAGCCAAGGTATGATTTTGGTTTCTTGTAGGTAATATATAATGTATCATGGTCTGTAGGATAGGTTGAATGTTCTGAACTTGCTAATGTTAGTGGTTTTAATGATTAATTATGATAATGAACTATGATGATGGTGGCTGGATGAATAATGAGTTTATGTTGTATGATGTTGGCTTGTTTGAAGTGAAAATGAATGTGATTGAGTAAATGGTATGATATGGAAGGAATGGAGTTGGTATAGGCTTGTTTTCTGTAACACCCTACCACACAGAGTCCTATGCTTAAGTCATAAGACAGAGGAGACCAGGTATTACGACCTCTAAAATAAAATAAATATACATAATATAGTAGAAAATAGGTTTATATCTAGGAGCCTTCGAACAAAAGTCAAACAAAAGCGTTAAACAGATAAACGCATCACTCACAAAAGCAATAAATGTAAACCAAGAGAGATAAGAGTAAATAAAAACATAGATATATAAAAGAAGAGTTCCAAGATACAGATTGTAATAGCCCAGACCATCCGCTAGCACGATATTGTCTGCTTTGGCACACAAGGCCTCACGGTTTTACCTTTGATGATAGGGATGATAGCCGAAGCCCCCCACACTCACTCGTCAAAACGCGTCATCCTAGGGAGAGGTATCCACACCCTTATAAGGCATGCTTCGTTCCCCTCCGCAACCGATGTGGGACCTTACAATCCACCCCTTTAAGGGAGCCCAGCGCCCTCGCTGGCACATCGATCCGGGCTCTGGCTCTGATACCATCTGTAACAGCCCAGACCACCCGCTAGCACGATATTATCCGCTTTGGCACACAAGGCCTCACAGTTTTTCCTTTGACGATAGGGATGATAGCCGAAGCCCCCCACACTCACTCGTCAAAACACGTCATGCTAGGAGAGGTGTCCACACCCTTATAAGGCATACTTCGTTCCCCTCCCCAACCGATGTGGGACCTTACACAGATAACAAAGCTTCTGACATGGTTCGCGAAGTTAAGACCGGCCAGAGCATATATAGATACATACATACATATATATACGTATGAATCCCAAAATACTGTTTATAGAACTTGTTTCTCCAACTCAACCTCTAAGAGGGACATATATATATATATATATATATACAGCGGAGATATATAACTATGTACATATGCATCTTAAACAAAAATAAAACCCCAACGGGTAGAATTCTTCGCTTGAAGAAAGCTTCCAGTATGCCTCAGTGAGGTGCCTCACATCCTGCATTTGAAAACCACAAAATATGTACGGGGTGAGGACCAGAAGTTCTTAGCATGGTAACAGTGCTCACATAACTAACATATAATGTCCTGGGAAAGCCAGAGGCGATCCTTGAACCTCCGACAATAGATTCAAACTTAAAACTAAAATTGAAAACCATAAACCGGGTAGGCTATCTAAGGTTCTTATTTCTAGTTCCTTTCTAACTTAAGGCTTAATTCCTGCCTTCCTCCAATCCTCCAAAGCTCTGGTGCACAGACAAGCAATACAGACAAAGCAAACACAAGTAGGATACAGATACAACAAACAGGACATATAATAGTTAAGCATGAATATCAATTACGCAAACCCAAGAATGCAAAACCAAACAGGGCACATAAATGCATATGATGCATGCCTTTCCTTCTGGCCGTGAGCTCACGTGACAGTTACTTTACCAAAACCCGACACATCCGGTAGCTAACCCGAATATCGTCCTCTTAAAAATCGATGGGTGGTACACCACTATGAACCCCACCTGGCGGGTGGTACACTACCACAAACCCTACCATTGCAAGTAGTACACCACCACGAACCTCATAAGATCTTCAATTGGGAAAACAATACACACATGGGCGGTAAACAACCACGATCTCTACCTTCTGTGAGTGGTAACCCACCACAATCTTCAGAGACATTGCGACACTGGAAAAGCGGTAAACCACCACGATCCTACCAGGTAAAAGTCCAAAACAATTTTATTTTCAAATTCATCAAATACATATCACATTTTTGCACTTCTCATTCATAATTCATTATGTCTCAAGCTTTCTTCACTTCTAAGTTACCCCCTTTTTCTTAGCTTAACCTCTTCACTAAACTAAAAACTAATATTTAGGGTCAAAAGGAGTAATGTAGAGGTTTAGAGGTTTAAAATCATCTAAAAATCACAAAAATACAATTTTGCTGAAAACAGGGTCCCGCATACGCATGCCATATTGCACGTACGCAGGGGTGTCAGTTTTTGCATCCCGCGTACGTGACCCTTATCCGCATATACGAGTGCCACGGACAGAGGAAAATAGCCAAGTACGCATCCGTATGTCCGCGTACGCCTCCCGCCTTTTTTTCTTAAAAGCTGTTAAATTATAAAAAAAATCAGTTTTATACACCTAACTTTCAACGTTCATAACTGATGACAAGTCATCTTAGCCTAGTTTCACTAGCCTTTTTCTTTGTTTTTATTAGGTTTTATGCACTTTCTTGCATTCTAAGTAAGTAATTTGGAATGAAAATGCATGACTTCTTTAAATTAAACAACCACCATGTAATTAATGCAAAATCATGAGGTTTAAGCTAAATTTAATGGATAATTAATTGATTTATAAACCTTGTGAATTTTGTGATACTTTGATTGGTTGTCTTGATTACTTGTAGGTGAAGAAAGAAGAAAATAAGAAAAGTGTGGCCTAAGGGACGTTCCAAAAGAAGCAAAAAGCGTGCCCAAGGGAAGCAAAAGTGTGCCAACATGGAGGAAGAAGGAAGGCTAAGTTGGAAAAATAAACTGAGCTTCACAAGGAATGAAAGGAGAAGGCAAGGTACAAAGCTAAGTTCAAATAGTTAACTGAGCACTAAAGAAAGCAAGGAAATGGTACAAAGCTCATTTAACTAAGTTAACTTTATCGGGGACCTCTCCAAATTAATTCAAGATGAACTTCCAAGGAGTGAAGCCACCAAGTTTCGAACTCATGAGCTAAAGGAAGCAAGGAACGCTCCTTGCAATGAAAATGAGAAGAAAATAGCCAAAATGCCTCCTCCATGGTTCGAACTTGGAACCACACGCTACTCCTTGCAAGGAAAAATCAAGAGAAATAGCTAAAATGCTTCCCCCAGGATTCGAACTTGGGAATTCCTTGAAACATAAGGAGGAGTGCCCACTCATCCAAGGAAGTTAGCTTCAAAGATTTTCTCCACGTGCTCCCACCAGGATTTGAACCTGGGACCTTGAGGTTGAAAGCAAGGCGCTACATGGAAAGCTCAGTTGGATTTTCCAATTGAGCATTACTCTCCCCAAGCCTTCTACCCTTTGGCACAACAAATGCTCACAAGGGAGCTTGTCATGCGCACCATGACACGGTCAAGCAGCATTCTAGCGCAACAAAGGAAGCCTTGTGCGCACAATGGGACACGGCCTAGAGCTCAGTTCAAAATTCCAACTGAGCTCTAGTGCAATTGACACTCAAACAAGGCTGGGCGCACCACAAATGACACGGATGGCAACACTTGAGTGCTCAGTTGGTTTTTCCAACTGAGCTTACCCATGGGAGTTGAAAACTTGGGCTGAAAATTGGATTAAAAATCCAATTTAATTCATTTCTTCACCAAATCAAAAGCCCACCCAAATTCCAAAATCCAAGAATAGAAAGTGTATAAATAGGAGTTAGTTTGATGTAATTAGGACTTTTGGGATTTTTATCTTCTTTGACCTCTAGACTTTTACTTTGAATTTTCCTTTTGAGCTTTCATTTTAATTCTGAACTTTTGGCTTTGAGTTTGTAATTTCTGAGAACTTGGAAGGAGAATTGGTCTCTCTTCTTCTTGGTTCTTGCTTGAGCACTCTTTTATTTTCTTGCTTTGGATCTTGGGTGAAGAATTGAAGAACTTCTGTTTCAATCTCACCTTGAGATCTTGTTTAATTTTTCTGCATAATTGAATTTCACTTTCTGTTCACTTTACTGCTTCATCTTTTAATCTTTCTGCAATTTACTTCTCTTCATTTCTTTTGCAATTGTTCTTGTTAGATCAAGGAAGGATTTGAGATCTAGACTTGTTATCTAGTCTCTTCCACTCCTGAGATCTTGAACCACTTTAAATTGCTGCAAATTAAGCATTGCTTTCCTGCCTTTAAAATTCTTCAAGCATTTTACTCTTCTGTTTAAGATCTACTTCACTGCAATTCAATTTTCTCTTTTATGTTTAATGCAATTTACTTCTGTCTTGTCTAAATTCTGCAAACTCAACTCCCAATCCCTTTACAATTCAAGCAATTTACATTACTTACACTTTAAGATTCAGTCATTTACATTTCTTGCAATCTAAGTTTTTGCAATTTACATTACTTGCACTTTAAGATTCAACACATTTACTTTCCTGTTCTTTAGTTTACTGCAAATTTCCCCTTTCCCTTTACTTTCCATGCAATTTAGCTTCTGCAAATCACAAATCACTCAACCAAATCTTGATTCTCTTGACTAAATCAACCACTAAACTAAAATTGCTCAATCCTTCAATCCCTGTGGGATCGACCTCACTCATGTGAGTTATTATTACTTGATGCGACCCGGTACACTTGCCGGTGAGTTTTGTGTTGGATCGTTTTCCACACATCAATAACTTCCTCTACGAAACTCTGAATTTCACAATCTTTATACCATTTTGAAGCTCCTGAAATTATCTTTAATTTGAGAGAAATTTTATTCAAATCCAAAATCTAAGGCTCAAGTTATGATCTACCGAAGTTGGTCAAAAGTTCACTTTTTAACAAAAACACCAAACCTCCTTCTTTTCAAAGTCTCACTTCCAAACCAATATTTCACTCTTTAAAATAACTCAAAGGTATTCCAAACAATTCCATAACTATTCTATCTCCCCCATAACATTCCAAGACTCAATTTTCATCAATTCCAACCCACACAATTCAGAAACAAAACAACATAACTCATATATATACATACATATTCATCAACATCACAACTCACAATCATCATCATCCTCTTCACTCATTATCACAAGCTCATAACAAATTCAATATTCCACCAAACCACTCACATTAACAAGTTCACAATATTCAACATAATCATCATTAATCATGGCACAATCTTATCATCATTTACCCACTTTATATACAAAATTAAACGTCACAATCATAATGGCATCAACTGCAACCTGAAAGTTACTAACCCTCACACATATCAACCAATCTCAATCATCAACATCGTTAATAATTCAATCCTATCTTATGATTAACTAACCTAAGTTTTCACGACACATTATATTTTAGTTACGAGAAGCCGAAACCATACCTTAGCCGATTTCTTCCTAAGCCACAAGGCACCACAAGCTCTCGATACACAAGCTCCAAACCTTCAGCAAGTGAATTTCAAGCTTTGGATATCCGAGCTCAAGCCTCCAACATCATCGTCATTATTCCAATTCACATTTATACAACCTAATTTCACACAATTACGTACACAACCACTAATTTCACAACCCAGTCTCATATAATTAAAGGATTCACAAGGGTTATGAGTTCCTTACCATTACCCATGAGCAATTAGGCAAAATTCAATAATTTTCTGTTGCTAGAGTTCACCTAAATCATCAAAATCATCCAATTCTTTAATACCCAAAATCCCAAATTTTCGAAACTGAGATGAGAAGATCTGGGTGAGAAAACTCAAGTTTTTTACCAAATTGTTTAGTGGGTCTTGTAGAGAATTCCGAGACGAATGCATGGTCACTGACGACTTGTCAATCGAAGCTCCAGATTGAAAGTTATGTGGAATCGAAATTTGAGTTGAAAGAGGAGTTATGGTTTGAGGTTGTTTGATAGATGAAAATTTGCTCGATGGTCTAGATTTCTTCTTATAGAAAAGAATTACTTCGTTGTAAGCATAGCTCCAAACCAACAAACAATTCTCACATAAAAAATTTTGGTTGTCACATGTAAAAACCCCAAATAAGAATTAACCGGAGTATTTGGACTCCGGGTCGTCTCACAAGGAATTGCAATGAAGTGAATGATTATTGGCTATGAAGAAACAAAGGGGGTATGATTGATAAAGGGGCAAGGAAGTAAATGGACAAGAATTTAAATGACAAGAAGAGTAAATCATGCAAGTAACTAAAGAAAGCAAGTAATAAAGGGAGACATTCATGGCAAAGATTGAGAATATAGGCTTTCTATCCTAGTCATACAATGATAAACAAGAAGTTATCTTATTACGTCATCCCCGAAAATGGAGGAAGGTATCATGTTATCCTCATACTCGGAGAAAGTCTAATAAGACTAGCTAATCTCAATCCAAAAGTCCTAATCACCTACTAATTGAATTAGCAAGAGATTAGAGTCAATGAAAATCATACTAGCTAACAACTCTAGATCACTAACATAAGTTGGGTTTTCAAGACTCAAGATTGCCTAATTACTCTTTCCAAGTCAAGAATGCTCAAAATCTACTCTAACATCCAACCAAGCATTTTGTCAAACACTTGGAAGGCATAAACGGAAAGCATAATAAATGAAAAGAAATAGTAAAATCTACCAACTATAAATTGCAAGGATACAATATCAACAACTCAAATTCACAATAAAAGACATCAAACATCAATTACATTAATAGAAAATCCAAATCCAACAAGTGTTCATCAATCCTAAACAAAGAGGCCTGAAAAGGAAAATTAACAAGAGGGTACAAGAAGATTACATCACTAGAGCATGAAAATGTAGAAGAAACAAGATGAAAGCAAGGAATTAAACATGGATCTATAATACAATTAATCCTAGGAACCCTAATTCTAGAGAGAAGAGGGAGCTTCTCTCTCTAGAAACTAAGCTACATGATGCTAACACTTCAAAAAATTGCAACCCCTTTACCCAAGCTTGAATTCTGCATGAAATAGCATTAGAAATGAGTTGGATTGGACCCAAAATGCTCTACAAATCGCTGGCCACGAGTTGCTTTTAGTAAATCACGTGCACCAATCGGCGTGCACGCGTACAGTGCCCGTGCGCATCCCTAGACGTCAGGAAACTATAGCCAATTTTATATCATTTTGAAGCCCCGGATGTTAGCTTTTCCAACGCAACTGGAACCACCTCATTTGGACCTCTGTAGCTCAAGTTATGGTCAATTGAGTGCGAAGAGGTTAGGCTTGACAGCTTTGCGGTTCCTTCATTTCTTCATGATTTCTCCCACTTTGCATGCTTTTCTCCTCACTTCTTCCATCTAATACTTGCCTTATGAACCTGAAATCACTTAACAAACATATCAAGGCATCGAATGGAATTAAATTGAATTAAATTTAGCTATTTTAAGGCCTAAAAAGCATATTTTCGCAGTTAAGCACAAATCAAGGGAGAATTACAAAACCATGCTATTTCATTGAATAAATGTGGAAAAAGGTGATAAAATCACCCAAATTAAGCACAAGATAAACCACAAAATTGGGGTTTATCATTGTTCGCTGCTCCTCAACATGATTTAAGTGAAATGAAGGGTAAGGAGGCTGAATTTCGCTTCTTATATGTTGGACCATTGGCTCGATTTGGGCCCGGTCCAACCAGTTTGGCCCGTTGGTCCAATTCTGGACTAAAATTTTTAAAATTAGTGGCAAAATTCATATTTTAATTTATTTCTACCTTTTTAAACTATAAAATTTAAGTTTTTAATTTTTTTAAATAATAACTATTTTATTAGTTAATCATTTACTAATTACCCGAGATTTATATTTTGCACATAAGGAGTGTTGTTTCAGAGTGTGAGTTATTGGTTTTTAAAAGGAAGTTGGTAAAAATAGAGGTTTGGGACCTTTGGTAAAAAATTATTTATTTACCAAACTTCGACGGGCTATAACTTGGCTTCCGAACCCTTAATTTTTGTCAAACTTATTTCAAATGTAAGTTGGGTCCGTGAAGTTTATGTCATTCAAAAAATGGACTAAAATTGATTTTTACCAAAAACGTTATGCACGTTAGAAGTTTGGCGTGCATAAGTGAATTTTGCAGAACTTAACAACTTTTTGTAACTCTGATTAGGCTTGCGTTCACGAACGCACACACAACGCGGACCCTGGGCTCTTCTCAAACATCTTGTGTACGTGGGCATGTGCATGCGTACACGAAATGGGGAAGTTTACAATCTCGCGTATGCGGGTAGTACCACGCGATGCGGGATAGCTTCCCTATCTTGGGAAAATAACACCAATGCGTACACGCAACATGGCATGCGTACGCGGAACTTTTATTTTTGGTAAAAGTGTATTTTTTGTGTTTTCAACCTATTTTCTAACTTCTAAACCTCTATAGTTACCTTCTAAAGTCCTGATTTTAGTTCCTAACCATAGGGAAAGGGGTAAACCTGAAGAGAGAAGTAACTTGGTAGTTGATAAACCCCATTTTTAGGGTTTATCTTGAGTTGAATTTAGAGTATTTTATCAACTTTTCTTCACATTTATTCAATGAGATAGCATGGTTTTGTGATTCTTCCTTAATTTGTGCTTAAATGTGAAAACATGCTTTTAGACCCTTAATTTGATAATTTTACTTCCTTTGATTCCACTAGATGCCTTGATGTGTTCATTAGTGATTTCAAATTGAAAAGGCTAGGAATCGATCAAAGGAGTGAAGAGAAAGCATGCAAAGTGGAGAAATCATGCAAAGTGGAGCAATCATCCACGCGCACGCGCAATGGACGCTGATGAGCGGATAATTAATACGCTTTTTGGCATTATTTTTAGTATGTTTTTAGGAGGATCTAGTTACTTTTAGGGATATTTTTATTAGTTTTTATGTTAAATTCACATTTCTGGACTTTACTATGAGTTTGTGTGTTTTTCTGTGATTTCAGGTATTTTCTGGCTGAAATTGAGGGACTTGAGCAAAAATCAGATTCAGAGGTTGAAGAAGGACTGCTGATGCTGTTGGATTCTGACCTCCCTGCACTCAAAGTGGATTTCCTGGAGCTACAGAACTCCAAATGGCACGCTCTCAACGGCGTTGGAAAGTAGACATCCAGGGATTTCCAGCAATATATAATAGTACATACTTTGCCCGAGTTTAGACGACGCAAAAGGGCGTTGAACGCCAGTTCTACGCTGCTGTCTGGAGTTAAACGCCAGAAACACGTCACGAACCAGAGTTGAACGCCAAAAACACGTTACAACTTGGCGTTCAACTCCAAAAGAAGCCTCTGCATGTGAAAACTTCAAGCTCAGCCCAAGCACACACCAAGTGGGCCCCGTAAGTGGATTTATGCATCAATTACTTACTTCTGTAAACCCTAGTAACTAGTTTAGTATAAATAGGACTTTTTACTATTGTATTTACATCTTTGGATTATCTTTGGATCTATTGACTACGTATGGGGGCTGGCCATTCGGCCATGCCTGAACCTTTCACTTATGTATTTTTCCAACGGTAGAGTTTCTGCACTCCATAGATTAAGGTGTGGAGCTCTGCTGTTCCTCAAAGATTAATGCAAAGTACTACTGTTTTCCTATTCAATTCAACTTATTCCACTTCTAAGATATTCATTCGCACTTCAACATGATGGATGTGATGATTGTGACAGTCATCATCATTCTCAACTTATGAACGCGGGCCTGACAACCACTTCCGTTCTACCTTAGATTGAATGGATATCTCTTGGATATCTAATACAGGGGACCGAGTCTGAGTTATTAGTGTCTTCGTGGTATAAGTTAGAACCCGTGGATGGCCATTCCTGAGATCCGGAAAGTCTACACCTTGTCTGTGGTATTCTGAGTAGGATCTGGGAAGGGATGGCTGTGACGAACTTCAAACTCGCAAGTGCTGGGCGTAGTGACAGACGCAAAAGGAGGGTGAATCCTATTCCAGTATGATCGAGAACCTCCAGATGATTAGCCGTGCCGTGACAGAGCATTTGGACCTTTTACACAGAGAGGATGGGATGTAGTCATTGACAACGGTGATGCCCTATATAAAGCTTGCCATGGAAAGGAGTAGGAATGATTGGATGAAGACAGCAGGAAAGCAGAGGTTCAGAGGAATGAAAACATCTCTATACGCTTATCTGAAATTCTCACCAATGATTTACATAAGTATTTCTATCTTTATTTTCTGTTTATTTATTATTATTATTCGAAAACTCCAAAACTATTTGAATCCGCCTGACTGAGATTTACAAGGTGACCATAGCTTGCTTCAAGCTGACAATCTCCGTGGGATCGACCCTTACTCACGTAAGGTTTTATTACTTGGACGACCCAGTGCACTTGCTGGTTAGTTGTATCGAAGTTGTGACAAATTATGAATTAAGATTAGAGCACCAAGTTTTTGGAGCCATTACCAGGGATCACAATTTTGTGCACCAAGTTTTTGGCGCCGTTGCCGGGGATTGTTCGAGTTTGGACAACTGACGGTTCATCGTGTTGCTCAGATTGGGTAATTTTCTTCTTATTTTATTTTCAAAAAGTTTTCAAAAATTTTTCAAAAATATTTTCTTCTTTTTCGTTTTTCCCAATTAATATTCGAAAAAAAAATATAATATAAAATAAAATATATTTTTCTTCAGAATTTTTAAGAATGAATTCTAGTGTTTCATGAAGCATGTTGAAGCCTGGTTGGCTGTAAAGCCATGTCTAAATTCATTTGGACTAAGGCTTCCAAACCATCATCACAAGAGCAAGCTAGTTGTTGCTAATAAAATTTGTTATTGTATGACTGATTTGTATCTTCTAAAGCTTGGCTGGCTATTAAGAGTGCAAGATTCCTGGAATTCATATTAAAAATTTTGGAATCCTTATTTTTCTTTTTCACATTAATTTTTGAAAAAAAACAAAAAAATTATAAAATCATAAAAATCAAAACTATTTTGTGTTTCTTGTTTGAGTCTTGAGTCAATTCTTAAGTTTGGTGTCAATTGCATTTTTTCTAAAAATTTTTTTATGCATTTTTCAAAAATTCATGCATTCATAGTGTTCTTCATGATCTTCAAGTTGTTCTTGGCCAGTCTTCTTATTTGATCTTCATATTTTCGTGTTTTGTGTCTTTTCTTGTTTTTCATATGCATTCTTGCATTCATAGTGTCTATACATGAAAAATTTCTAAGTTTGGTGTCTTGCATATTTTCTTTTCTTGAAAATTTTTCAAAAATATGTTCTTGATGTTCATCATGATCTTCAAAGTGTTCTTGGTGTTCATCTTGACATTCATAGCATTCCTGCATGCATTCATTGTTTTGATCTAAAATTTTCATGCATTAAGTCTTTTTCATGTTTTTCTCTTTCCTTATTAAAATTCAAAAATCAAAAAAATATCTTTCCCTTTTTCACTCATAAATTTCGAAAATTTGGATTGACTTTTTAAAAATTTTTTAAAATTCAATTGTTTCTTATGAGTCAATTCAAATCTTCAATTTAAAAATCTTATCTTTTTCAAAATCTTTTTCAAAAATCATATCATTTTCATTTTTCTTATTTATTTTTGAAAATTTTAAAAATATTTTTCAAAAATATTTTTCTTAATTTTATATCATATTTTCGAAAATATCATCAACAATTAATGTTTTGATTCAAAAATTTCAAGTTTGTTACTTACTTGTTAAGAAAAATTCAAACTTTAAGTTCTAGAATCATATCTTGTGATTTCTTGTGAATCAAGTCATTAATTGTGATTTTAAAAATCAAATCTTTTTCAAAACTAATTTCAATCATATCTTTTCAAAAATATCTTTTTATCTTATCTTTTTCAAATATCTTTTCTAACTTCTTATTTTCTTATCTTTTAAAAAAAATTGATTTTCAAAATTTGTTTCCACTAACTAATTAACTTTTTGTTTGTTTCTTATCTCTTTCAAAACTACCTAACTAACTTTCCCTCTCTAATTTTCGAAAATACCTCCCTCTTTTTCAAAAATTCTTTTTAATTAATTAATTGTTTTCAATTTTTAATTTTAATTTTATTTCATTCCTAATTTTCGAAAATTACTAACCTTTTTCAAAAATTGTTTTTGAAATTTAACTTTAAATTTTAATTTTTAATTTTCGAAATTCCCTCTCCCTCATCTCCTTCTATTTATTTATTCATCTACTAACACTTCTCTTCACCCAAAATTTGAACCCCTTCTTCTCCTCTGAGTTTGAATTCTTCTCTTCTACATTCTTATTCTTCTTTTCTTCTACTCACACACGGGAACCTCTATACTGTGGTAAAGAGGATCCCCGGTATCTTTAGTCCTCTTCTTTTTCACATGAGCAGGAGCAAGGACAAGAATATTCTTGTTGAAGCAGATCCAGAACCTGAAAGGACTCTGAGGAGGAAACTAAGAGAAGCTAAAATACAACAATCCAGAGACAACCTTACAGGAATTTTCGAACTGGAAGAGGAGATGGCAGCCGAAAATAATAATAATGCAAGGAGGATGCTTGGTGACTTCACTGCACCTAATTCCAATTTACATGGAAGAAGCATCTCCATCCCTGCCATTGGAGCAAACAACTTTGAGCTTAAACCTCAATTAGTTTCTCTGATGCAACAAAACTGCAAGTTTCATGGACTTCCATCTGAAGATCCTTTTCAGTTCTTAACTGAATTCTTGCAGATATGTGATACTGTTAAGACTAATGGAGTAGATCCTGAAGTCTACAGACTCATGCTTTTCCCTTTTGCTATGAGAGACAGAGCTAGAATATGGTTGGACTCTCAACCTAAGGATAGCCTGAACTCTTGGGATAAGCTGGTTAAGGCTTTCTTAGCCAAGTTCTTTCCTCCTCAAAAGCTGAGTAAGCTTAGAGTGGATGTTCAAACCTTCAGACAGAAAGAAGGTGAATCCCTCTATGAAGCTTGGGAGAGATACAAGGAACTGACCAAAAAGTGTCCTTCTAATATGCTTTCAGAATGGACCATCCTGGATATATTCTATAATGGTCTGTCTGAATTAGCTAAGATGTCATTGGATACTTCTACAGGTGGATCCATCCGCCTAAAGAAAACACCTGCAGAAGCTCAAGAACTTATTGACATGGTTGCCAACAACCAGTTTATGTACACTTCTGAGAGGAATCCTGTGAGTAATGGGACACCTCAGAAGAAGGGAGTTCTTGAAATTGATACTCTGAATGCTATATTAGCTCAGAATAAAATATTGACTCAACAAGTTAATATGATTTCTCAAAGTCTGAATGGAATGCAAGCTGCATCCAACAGTACTCAAGAGGGATCTTCTGAAGAAGAGGCTTATGATCTTGAGAACTCTGCAATAGCAGAGGTAAATTACATGGGTGAACCCTATGGAAACACCTATAACCCCTCATGGAGAAATCATCTAAATTTCTCATGGAAGGATCAACAAAAGCCTCAACAAGGCTTTAATAATGGTGGAAGAAACAGGTTCAACAATAGTAAACCTTTTCCATCATCCACTCAGCAACAGACAGAGAATTCTGAGCAGAATCCATCTAGCTTAGCAAATTTAGTCTCTGATCTATCTAAGGCCACTATGAGTTTCATGAATGAAACAAGGTCATCCATTAGAAATTTGGGGGCACAAGTGGGCCAGCTGAGTAAAAGGATCACTGAAATCCCTCCTAGTATTCTCCCAAGCAATACAGAAGAAAATCCAAAAGGAGAGTGCAAGGCCATTGAGATAACCATCATGGCCGAATCCAAGGAGGAAGGAGAGGACGTGAATCCCAAGGAGGAGAACCTCCTGGGACGTCCGGTGATCAATAAGGAGTTCCCCTCTGAGGAACCAAAGGAATCTGAGACTCATCTAGAGACCATGGAGATTCCATTGAACCCCCTTATGCCATTCATGAGCTCTGATGAGTATTCCTCTTCTGAAGAGAATGAGGATGTTACTGAAGAGCAAGTTGCCAAGTTCCTTGGTGCAGTCATAAAGCTGAATGCCAATTTATTTGGTAATGAAACTTGGGGAGATGAACCTCCCCTGTTCATCAATGAACTAAATGCATTGGATCAACTGAGATTGTCTCAGAAGAAACAGGATCCTGGAAAGTTCCTAATACCTTGTACTATAGGCACCATAACCTTTGAAAAGGCTCTATGTGACCTTGGGTCAGGAATAAACCTCATGCCACTCTCTGTACTGGAGAAACTGGGAGTCTTTGAGGTACAAGCTGCCAGAATCTCATCAGAGATGGCAGACAACTCAAGAAAAGAGGCTTATGGACAAGTAGAGGACGTGTTAGTAAAGTTTGAAGGCCTTTACATCCCTACTGATTTCATAATCCTGGATACTGGGAAGGAGGAGGATGAATCCATCATCCTTGAAAGACCCTTCCTAGCCATAGCAAGAGCTGTGATTGATGTAGACAGAGGAGAATTGATCCTTCAACTGAATGAGGACAACCTAGTGTTTAAAACTCAAGAATCTCTTTCTGTAACAATAGAGAGGAAGCATGAAAAGCTTCTCTCAGCACAAAGTCAACTAAAGCCCCCACAATCAAACTCTAAGTTTGGTGTTGGGAGGCCTCAGCCAAACTCTAAGTTTGGTGTTGAACTCCCATATCCAAACTCTAAGTTTGGTGTTGGAAGTCTATAAAATTGACCTGATCACCTGTGTGGAGCCATGAGAGCCCACTGTCAAGCTATTGACATTAAAGAAGCGCTTGTTGGGAGGCAACCCAATTTTTATTTATCTAATTTTATTTTTATTTTTATTGTTCTTTCATGTTTTATTAGGTCCATGATCATGTGGAGTCACAAAATAAATAGAAAAATCAAAAATAGCAGAAGAAAAATCACACCCTGGAGGAAGGGCTTACTGGCGTTTAAACGCTAGTAAGGAGCATCTGGCTGGCGTTCAACGCCAGAACAGAGCATGGATCTGGCGTTGAACGCCCAAAACAAGCAGCATCCTGGCGTTCAGACGCCAGGAATGCACACTGAAGAAAGCTGGCACTGAACGCCAGAAACAAGCATAGAACTAGCGTTCCACGCCAGAAACATGCTGCATCTAGGCGCTGAACGCCCAGAACAAGCATAAATTCGGCGTTTAAACGCCAGAATTGCATGCAAAGGCATTTTACATGCCTAATTGGTACAGGGATGTAAATCCTTGACACCTCAAGATCTGTGGACACCACAGGATCCCCACATACCTCCACTCACCTTACCTCCTCATAATCCTATATCACCCTTTTCGAAGAACCCTTCACCAATCACCTCCAATCCCCCTCCAAAACCATCATACACCCACCTACACCCACCCACTCAAATTTAAACCATCACTCATTCCTTTTCGCACACCATATCTACCTTAAAACCCCAGTGGCCGAACCATACACATATCCCTCTATCTCCTCCATATCTTCTTCTTCTTCTTCTATTCTTTCTTCTTTTGCTCGAGGGCGAGCAACATTCTAAGTTTGGTGTGGTAAAAGCATTGCTTTTTGTTTGTTTTTCCATAACCATTGATGGCACCTAAGGCCAGAGAAACCTCTAGAAAGAGGAAAGGGAAGACAAAAGCTTCCATCAAGGGTCTATAGCTCAGTGGTAGAACATTTGACTGTAAATCAAGAGATCCCTGAGATACCTCAGGGGATACATTTTCCTCCATACAATTATTGGGAGCAACTAAAGGTGGAACATCAAGAGCACTCAATCATCCTCCATGAAATTAGAGAAGATCAAAGAGCTATGAGGGAGGAGTAACAAAGACAAGGAAGAGACATAGAAGAGCTCAAGGACATCATTGGTTCCTCAAGAAGGAAACGCCATCATCACTAAGGTGGACTCATTCCTTGTTCTCAAATTTTCTGTTTTTCGTTTTCTTTAAGTTAAGTGCTTATCTATGTTAGTTCTTATTACATGATCATTAGTATTTAGTATCTTTGTCTTAAAGTTATGAATGTCCTATGAATCCATCACCTCTCTTAAATGAAAAATGTTTTTAATTCAAAAGAACAAGATGTACATGAGTTTCGAATTTATCCTTGAACTTAGTTTAATTATATTGATGTGGTGACAATACTTTTTGTTTTCTGAATGAATGCTTGAACAGTGCATATGTCTTTTGAAGTTGTTGTTTAAGAATGTTAAATATGTTGGCTCTTGAAAGAATGATGCCAAGGAGACATGTTATTTGATAATCTGAAAAATCATAAAAATGATTCTTGAAGCAAGAAAAAGCAGTGAATACAAAGCTTGCAAAAAAAAAAGGCAAAAAAAAATGGCAAAAAAAATGGCAAAAAAAAATAGAAAATGAAAAAGCAAGCAGAAAAAGCCAAAAGCTCTTAAAACCAAAAGGCAAGAGCAAAAAGCCAATAACCCTTAAAACCAAAAGGCAAGGGTAAATAAAAAGGATCCAAGGCTTTGAGCATCAGTGGATAGGAGGGCCTAAAGGAATAAAATCCTGGCCTAAGCGGCTAAACCAAGCTGTCCCTAACCATGTGCTTGTGGCGTGAGGGTGTCAAGTGAAAACTTGAGACTGAGCGGTTAAAGTCAAGGTCCAAAGCAAAAGAAGAGTGTGCTTAAGAACCCTGGACACCTCTAATTGGGGACTTTAGCAAAGCTGAGTCACAATTTGAAAAGGTTCACCCAATTATATGTCTGTGGTATTTATGTATCCGGTGGTAATACTGGAAAACAAAGTGCTTAGGGCCACGGGCAAGACTCATAAAGTAGCTGTGTTCAAGAATCAACATACTGAACTAGGAGAATCAATAACACTATCTGAACTCTGAGTTCCTATAGATGCCAATCATTCTGAACCTCAATGGATAAAGTGAGATGCCAAAACTATTCAAGAGGCAAAAAGCTACAAGTCCCGCTCATCTGATTGGAGCTATGTTTCATTGATATTTTGGAATTTATAGTAAATTCTCTTCTTTTTATCCTATTTGATTTTCAGTTGCTTGGGGACAAGCAACAATTTAAGTTTGGTGTTGTGATGAGCAGATAATTTATACGCTTTTTGGCATTGTTTTTAGTATGTTTTTAGGAGGATCTAGTTACTTTTAGGGATGTTTTTATTAGTTTTTATGTTAAATTCACATTTCTAGACTTTACTATGAGTTTGTGTGTTTTTCTGTGATTTCAGGTATTTTCTGGCTGAAATTGAGGGACTTGACCAAAAATCAGATTCA
Source organism: Arachis ipaensis (assembly GCF_059453495.1). Lineage (NCBI taxonomy): Eukaryota > Viridiplantae > Streptophyta > Magnoliopsida > Fabales > Fabaceae > Arachis > Arachis ipaensis. The sequence goes on from NC_142440.1 coordinate 82,631,193, forward strand.
GAGGTTGAAGAAGGACTGCTGATGCTGTTGGATTCTGACCTCCCTGCACTCAAAGTGGATTTTCTGGAGCTACAGAACTCCAAATGGCGCGCTCTCAACGGCGTTGGAAAGTAGAAATCCAGGGATTTCCAGCAATATATAATAGTCTATACTTTGCCCGAGTTTAGGCAACGCAAAAGGGCGTTGAATGCCAGTTCTACGCTGCTGTCTGGAGTTAAACGCCAGAAACACGTCACGAACCAGAGTTGAACGCCAAAAACACGTTACAACTTGGCGTTCAACTCCAAAAGAAACCTCTGCACGTGTACACTTCAAGCTCAGCCCAAGCACACACCAAGTGGGCCCCGAAAGTGGATTTATGCATCAATTACTTACTTCTGTAAACCCTAGTAACTAGTTTAGTATAAATAGGACTTTTTACTATTGTATTTACATCTTTGGATTATCTTTGGATCTTTTGACCACGTATGGGGGCTGGCCATTCGGACATGCCTGAACCTTTCACTTATGTATTTTTCCAACGGTAGAGTTTCTGCACTCCATAGATTAAGGTGTGGAGCTCTGCTGTTCCTCAAAGATTAATGCAAAGTACTACTGTTTTTCTATTCAATTCAACTTGAATTCCACTTCTAAGATATTCATTCGCACTTCAACATGATGGATGTGATGATCGTGACAGTCATCATCATTCTCAACTTATGAACGCGTGCCTGACAACCACTTTCGTTCTACCTTAGATTGAATGGATATCTCTTGGATATCTAATACAGGGGACCGAGTCCGAGTTATTAGTGTCTTCGTGGTATAAGTTAGAACCCGTGGATGGCCATTTCTGAGATCCGGAAAGTCTAAACCTTATCTGTGGTATTCCGAGTAGGATCTGGGAAGGGATGGCTGTGACAAACTTCAAACTCGCGAGTGATGGGCGTAGTGACAGACGCAAAAGGAGGGTGAATCCTATTCCAGTATGATCGTGAACCTCCAGATGATTAGCCGTGCCGTGACAGAGCATTTGGACCTTTTTCACAGAGAGGATGGGATGTAGCCATTGACAACGGTGATGCCCTATATAAAGCTTGCCATGGAAAGGGGTAGGAATGATTGGATGAAGACAGCAGGAAAGCAGAGGTTCAGAGGAACGAAAGCATCTCTATACGCTTATCTGAAATTCTCACCAATGATTTACATAAGTATTTCTATCTTTATTTTCTATTTATTTATTATTATTATTCGAAAACTCCAAAACTATTTGAATCCGCCTGACTGAGATTTACAAGGTGACCATAGCTTGCTTCAAGCCGACAATCTCCGTGGGATCGACCCTTACTCACGTAAGGTTTTATTACTTGGACGACCCAGTGCACTTGCTAGTTAGTTGTATCCAAGTTGTGAGAAATTATGAATTAAGATTAGAGTACCAAGTTTTTGGAGCCATTACCAGGGATCACAATTTTGTGCACCAGACGCGCACGCGTGGATCGTAAAACTCCAGGGATGCGCACGCGAGTTGTACGCATACGCATCGGTGCTGGCACGTGATTTTTAAGTGAAATCATGCCTGGCGAATTGAGAGGTGCCCCTGGCCCAGTTTGGAGCTGAATTTTGGCCGGAAAAGGTTAAAAGGACCAAGGATTGAAGGGGAAGGCATCACTTTACACATAGGGAATTAGTTTAGTGAATGCTTTAGTTTAGTTTCTAGAGAGAGAAGCTCTCTCTTCTCTCTAGGATTAGGATTAGGTTTAGGTTAATAAGCTTAGATCTAGGTTTTAATTCATGTTTACATCTACTTCTACCTTTCAATTCTTTGTTGCTACATCTTGTTCTTCTATTCTCTTGTTGTAATTTCCTCTATTTTGTCTCTATACTTTGTTGTTGATCTACTCTTGTTCCTTTCATTTTTTTGTAATGCAATTTGAGGTAATTCATGTTAATTGTGCTTTCTTTACTTGTTGTTGTTAATTCTTTGCAATTAGTTGTTGTTAGATTTCATTCTTGTAGTCAATTTACTATGCTTTCCTATTTTACCTTCCAAGTGTTTGTCAAAATGCTTGGAAGGATGTTAGATTAGAATTTTATGTTCTTGGCTTGGGAAGGTAACTTAGGAATTTTTGAGTTACTAATGTCCAAGTGATTGACAGTTGGTAGCCATTGAGTCTAGCTGTCATTAGTTCAGTTAGTGAATATCTAGGACTTATAGACTTGGATTGATATAGCTCATTTGACTTTCCTCTACTTATTAGAGGATTATTTAATGGGATTGATCCTTGCGAATTATCATATTGTGGTTAGTAATAAGGATAGAGATCCTTGACCACCAAACCTTGCCAAGACCTTTTCATCATTTGAATTCCTTTAAGAGACGATAACAAGAACACTACCCTGCAATTCCTTTGAGAGACGACCCGAGGTTTAAATAATTCAGTTATTAATTTTATTAGGGGTTTGTACTTGTGACAAACAAATTTTTGTATGAAAGGATTATTTGTGGATTTAGAAACTATACTAGCAACGAGATTTCATTTGTGAAATTCTATACCATCAAAAAAATCATTCATCAAAATGGCGCCGTTGCCGGGGAGTTGCAATTGTGTGCCTTGATATTGGTTATTGTATATATGTGAATATTGTGAATATGTTTGTCTTTTGCTTGTTTGTTAGTTTTTGTTAGCTTTAGGACTTTGTTAGTTTTGTTTTTGCTTCCACTATGAAGTCTCACCCTTTTGACTATGAGTTTGGTTCTAATTGTGTTGTAGGAAATGTGAACTTTAATGACCACATGTATCAATGATAGAACCAACAAAGATAGGAGGAGCCTCAAGGAATTGATCACTCCTATTGGCAACAACCTCCGGATACTTATAGGTATAATCACCATCCTAATGCATGTCAATTCAATGGCTATGGTGAATCTTTTTGTGACAATCAATTGCCATCATCATATGCCTATGAACCTTACCCTCAACATGACCATCAACTCTACTCATGAGCCTCTTTTTACCAAGTACCTTCCTATGATCCATATCTATCAGATGACCAATCACCCATACCATATTCTTGTGACCACTACGAGCAAGAACCTTTAGAACCACCACAACCCTATCATGATTACTACCAAGAACCACCTCAATACACACCATCTCCATACCCTTACCAAGAAGAACCACCGTCCTATTATGAACCTTTTATCCAAAATGATGAACCTTCTTATCCACTCCAAGCCCCAATGGATGATTTTCTCACTTTGCTACTTCAAGGACAAGCGGATATGCAAAGGAACACCCCAGAGTTTGTGACCAACTTGACCAAGGTAGTGCACACTTTAGCCTACCAATGCTTGAACACTCAAGGTGCTTCCGTGACCACGTGTGAAATTTCAAAAAAAAAGCAAAGCATGAAGAAGAAATTGAAAAATCCGGTGGAGAAGGAGGAGTTGGATTTTGTATTGGAACAATTGGAGAAACCTATGACCGTTGAAGAAAAGGAATAAGTGGTTGAAGATCTAGGAGATGCGGAACCACCATAGGAGTCTCAACAACCTCCGGAGCATATAAAAATTGAAGAATATGAAGAGGTTGATCAAGAGATGGATTCAATCATCAATGACTTTTTATCCAAAATTGAATCACCTCCCATTAGACAAGAAATTGAAGTTATTGAAGACAACTCCACACCAAGTGATATTGGTGACCTTGTTGAAGACCCTTCCATTGGATGTGAAGCTAATATTGAAGTGGACTTCACACAACCTCTAAGATTTGACTTGATTGATGATGAGGAGGAAATGGAAGAAGTTGACAAGCAAGGAAATTTTGAAGGGAGTTGTCAAGAGATGGAAACAACCAAGGAAGAGAATAAGGGAGTAGGCCTCACATTGCCCAAGTGTGGGGAGGCTCCTCTTCCTAAGTTACCATCTAACACAACATTCAAGTGGGTAAAATTCTTACCCTTAAGCTTCAGTTTCTCACATGAATATGGTTTAATTGAAATGGATGGGCAGCTTAGAGCTCTTTGTGGAGTTAATAGTAAGAGGGAGTTGTGCAGTGGTTGGAAGTTTGGTATTAGGCTCATTAATGTCGAACTTTCAAGGCGTAAGGACCATGATTGGATGAATGCTACCTTGTGTGGGTCTAGAAGGAAAACTTGGTGTTCTAAAGAGAATTTTATGTGTCAACCACCCGGACGGAAGAATCATGATGATCAACTTGAAGACGGGTGTGAAAATAGGATATGGGATCCTGGATCGCAACATGAAGGCCACTCATGGGAACTCGTATCTTGGGTAGAACTTCACCCAAGCTTGGTGAAGATGGTTGGAATTTTTGACAACCACTTGAGGAGCAAGCATCCTTGGAGATTCAAGGATGAGTACAAGCACAAGCCACCATGACAAAGAACCTCCCAAATGTCCAACTTAAGGACTTAAACTAAAAGTGCTAGGTGGGAGACACCCCACCATGGTAAACTCTTTCCATTTCCTTGTAAATTTGATTAATAAGTGATTTGAGTTGCCATTGTAGGTAGTTTTCCTCTTCAAATAGTCTTGTTTTAATGCTTTGGTTGTTAGTTGCTTGAAGTGCAAGTTATGTTTGTTGTGCATTTGACATTTATCAAAAAACATAATTTGGCATTTTAGTTGGTTTCGAGTTGTAGGCAGTGTTAGGAGGAGTTTAAGCTGTGTTTAGTATTTCAAAAAAAAAGGGTGTGGCGCGTACGCGCACATTATGCGTACGCGTCGATGTGTGGCTGATGTCCCACAAAACATTCCAGAGAGTTACGCGCGTTGGGTGCGAGCACTGTGCTTCTAGCACAAGTTTACATCATGCGTACGCGTACACTCCGTGTACGCGTCGATGCGCACAAGGGAAGGCATGCGTACGCACCGATGCGTTAACCCATATCCCATACATTTAACCCGAGAGTTGCGTGAACTTGGCGCGAGAGTTGTGCTTCTCGCGCATGCTTCTGCCCACGCGAACGCGTACCATACGCGTACGCGTCTATGCGCATATTCCCCATCCATGCTTATGCGTACATGACGGATACGCGTCTATCCTCTTTCGGCCCGACCACGCGCAGGCATACAGGACGTGTATGTGTGGATTCAAAATCAATAACCCCATCTACGTGAGACTACCCTATCATTCACGTCCCTTACTCCACCAACGTTCCATTTCTTCATCTTCCTCTAACCCCAACATCCCCTATAGCTAAACTCAAGCCTCACTGCCAACCACCGTCCGGCGACCTAACCGTCGCCACCGCCACCCTATTCTCCTCTCTCTTCTCTTTCCTTTTCTCTGTTCCGTCTCCCTTCACCTCTCTCTCCCACACCGTTCCTCTCTCAGCCCTGACCAGACTAGCCACCGTAGCCCTCCTTTGCCGCCGGTGCCTCAACCTCAACCACCAAGTCGCCGCTACCTCTAGGCAGCACTGCTCTCGTTCTCCCCTCCTCGTCCAATTCTAATAGCCATTTGCCTTTCCAAGTTTTCCCTCATGACCTGTTCTTCCCCTGTTACTGCTTGCTACTCTATAATTAGTTAGTCTTCCATGTTAACTTAAGTTGATTAATTTTGCTTGCTTAGGTTAGATAGAAATGCATGTGGTTAGGTAGCTAGGTTATGGATAGAGGATTCTAGGCCTGATAAATGCTCCGTTCTTAATTATTCGACATAGCTGAATGTAATATGCTTTGCTGAATGTTATTGGTGTGATGTTCTGTGCATTCTTGTCATGACTGTATTGATTTTTGTTTCATGTGATTTGTTTCACTGCTGCCCTGCTGATATCAATTGTGTCTTCTACTTTAATATGCAATCCTTGCCTATAGACTTATTTGATGCATTTTGGATTCATATGCCCTATTTTTGCTGCTGTTTGCTATCCGGGAACATACGATTTACTGCCGAAATGCTGCCAAAATTTCTGGAAATTGTATTGTTCTTAAACTTGCAACCTAGGAATTGAACTTGACACTTTTGAATATGAGATTTACTTTGCTTACACCAAGTTCAATTCATAGGTTACTTTGGTCGGCATTTCCGTTTTTTATTTTGATTCCCGTTGATATGCGTTGAAAAAGAGTTAGTTCAAGGAATTATTTGTCGGATATCTATGTCAAATAGTACCTTGCCTACCTCATCAATTTGAACCTTCCTGTGTTTTCACATTTCATGTTAAGTCAAATGCTCTATAACTTCCTGGTTAAGGTTCAATTTTCAACTCCTTGACTAATGAAGCCAATGCTAAGCTCACCATTTGATCTTAACTTGTATTTTTTTCTTGAATAAGGTTCATTCATTTGTGATAATTGGTGATCTCCACTAGTGTAACCCTCTCAACTTGACACTTTTTTTTTAAACTCTTTTGGTTACACCAGTACATATTTCACTTCCGTCAACACCAATTTTCACACACTTAGTGACCATGAGCATTGTTGATGAATTGCTTTTCTAGTGTGTGATTTTATGCAAATTCATATTTCATCATCAATGACTTGCATCACACTCATGATTGTGAGCATGCTTGTTCTTTATATACCTTTTGAGCTTCTTATGGTTAAGTCCCATAATTGCCATGCCATTAATTTCTAACCTAGTTTTCTAACTTCTAACTTTGTTGACTCTCTAATTCTTTTTTCTTAGTTTTCACATTAACTCTTCTATATTCTTTGAGGCATGATGACTATTGTGGCTTAACAAACAAGCATTCGATTATTGTGCATGATTTCTTAGATTACATTTTGGATTGAATTCTGCATTTTGTTTGCTTGCATTCCAAGTTTTCATCTTTTTGACTCACTTCATGGTTACATGTCAATCATCTTGTTTCCTGTATGTGCTTACTTCCTTGCTTTATATCCCTCTACTTGGCTTAATTGTTTATATCTTGTCATATCTGTTTTTCAAGATGTCTGATAGAGGAAAAGCAAAGGTTACCTCTAAGAAATGGAAGAAATCTCAATCTTCCGCTGCTTCTCCCTTCACCGATTATGCCAAGAACCCTCTTTCAGAGAAGGACAAAGCAGATCAGCTACTGCCTTCCACTAACGTAGACAGGTTCCCTAACCTGTACTGTGAGCTCCGCTTCCCGACCTATTGGCAGAAGAACCTCAATATAGAGAAAAAATTGGCCATTCCAGCCAACCTGAGGCAATCCATTGAGACCCGTATTGAGGGGATGGGGTTCTCTTTTGTTGATAGGGAGCTAACTTGAGTGAACACGTCATGGGTCCAAGAATTCTACTGTAATTTCGTCAGACATACCCTTGACTCGGTTCAACTAAGAGGCAGACAGATATTGGTCACAGAAGCTGCTATTGAGGATGCACTCTGATGTCTGTCCAAGACCAGTGATATAGATGCCTATATGTAGGCTGAGGTGGAGATGCATTGCACGACATATGACTATGATGCCTTGAGGAGTATTGTTGCCACCCCAGATGCCCCTTGGGAGATGGATGCTGATAATAAGAAACCCAAGGGGATGTTATTTGCTCATCTGACGAGGGAGGCTAGGACATGGCAGTAGATCCTTGCCCATTATGTCATGCCGACCACACATTTTACCGATATTCCAGTGGAGATGCTCGTTTTGATCGGATGTATTCTGGAGGGGAAGGAGGTATACTTCCCCCGATTGATCCAGAGATTCATGTGGCGTCCGCATGTCCATGGCACACTCCCATTCCCAACTTTGGTCATTGAGATGGCTCAGTGAGCCGGTGCCCCATGGAGTGCAGATGATGAGTCACCACCCCCAGTCCACGGAAAGGAGAGCCTTATTCCGTGGGGGACTTGGGTGAATAAGAAGCCTTCATCCCGTCGTCGTTCTAGAGCTAGAGCTTCAACAGCGACTGATAAACCACTATTTTATGGTGTATCTTGTGCTCAATTGAGTGGTTTCATCAAGTCTTTGCACACTTATTCATACGAATTGCATGGTTTTACAATTCCTTCCTAGTTTTGTTCTATGATTGAAAACTTGTTTCCAAAGCCTTTAATTTGTGTATTTTAATTCCCCTTTATACCATTCGATGCCGTGATCTGTGTGTTCAGCATTTCAGGCTTTGTAAGGTAGGAATGGCTTAGAGAATGGAGAGGAAGCTTGCAGAAATGGAAGGAGCACAAGAAATAAAGGAGACAACCAGCGAGCATCGACGCGCACGCATGGCTCACTCGTGCGCTCAATCTGGAGATTTTTACAGTGACGCGTGCACGTACCTGACGCGTACGTGTGGATTGGAGTTCTGCTAGACGATGTGCACGTGCTTGACGCGTGCGCATGACACGCGAGGATGACCAGCGATGCGTACGCGTGCTTGATGCATAGGCGTGACATGTCCGATCTACAGAAATCACAGAAAATGCTCGGGGCAATTTTGGGTCGGGTTTGGACTCAATTTTTGGCTCAAAAACACAGACTAGAGCTAAGGAACGAGCAAAAACTCAAGAAAGATTCTTATTAGCGTAGTTTAGTTTTTATTAGGATCTTAGAGAGGAATTACCCTTCCTCTAGGTTTTCTGCACTTTCACATATTTTTAGTTTTATGCTTTTGCTTTGGATATTGAGAAGAGTCATTACCTCCATTGAAGTTGCTATTATTCTAGTTTGTTTTCTTATCACCTTACTCTTTCATATCCTTAATTTTTGTTCAGAGTTACAATTGTATTGTTTTTAGAATTTATTAATCCAAAAGATTATTTTTACTTTTAATTAATTCTCAGTTATTATTTATCATGTCTTCCTTTTATTCTCTTTTTAATTCTGTGCATGTAATTTTCATCTTAATGGAGTAGACTCCCAACTTGACTTGGGGGTTGATTAAATGGAGACCCTAGAGTTGAAATGCTCAAGTGATTAGTTAAATTGGAAGTTGTTGGCTAATTCTCTATTTACTAATGCTAGTCCTTCCCAAGGGATAGGACTAGGATTTGCGAATAAGAGTTAGCTCAATCACTTGACTTTCTTTTATTTAGTAAGGGTTAACTAAGTGAAAACAACAACCTCTTGATACTACACTTGAGATAATTCCAACAAGGACAGAACTTCCAATTAATCATTCCCCCAGTCAAGGCTTTTTATTTTGAATATACAAATCTCATTTAATTTTCACTGCGTTAATTTACAATTATTTATTTCCTATTATTCAACTCTTAAAAATTCTCAGAAAACTCCTGATTAATAAGATAGCACCCTTTCATGGTTGGAACAATCAAAGATGGGAGGAGCCACAGGGATTTGATCAACCCTCTTGGCAACAACCCCCTCCAATGCACTATAACCAACAACCATTCTATGATGCATACCAAGACAATAGTTATGGTGGACCCTTTCGTGACAATCAACCTCCACCAAATTACTATGACCAAGAGCCATTCCAAGAAGCATACTAAGATAACGGCTATGGTGAGCACTCTTTTGATTATCAAAAACCACCACCATACGCCTATGAACCACCTCCTCAACATAGCTTTAAACCACCACACTCACAAGCCCCTTTCCACCGTTCACCTCCATATGACCCTAACCCTTATCCATCATATCAACCACCCTGTGAGCCTTATGAACCATACATAGAACCACCCCAATTCAAAAACAATTGCCCCCCTTCATCTTCCAATGACGAGTTGCCTCACTCTGTTAAGACCATGGAAAGCACACTTACCAATCTGACCTCTGCTATACAAGCCCTTATCTCCCAGATTGAATCATCGAATACCTCCAACATTCAACCCTCAAGCTTTACTGCATCACCACCCTCCATGGAAGAGCACCCACATCTATCAATCCAAGAGCAACATGATTGATGCGTGGTAGAAGTTAACCAATTACGAGATTCCAAATAAGAGAATAGCGTTGCACGTATAGCTCTTAACCAGCTAAGATCTACCTCACCAATTTAAAAAGGGTTGTCACAAATTTTAGAAATAAAAATATTGGGAGTATGAGTCCCAGGTCGTCTCCCAACGAGTTGCAGGAAAGAGTGCTAATTTATCAATCAGAAAATTTCCAGAAAGTTTGAGTTGTATAATGAGTAATTAAAAGTGATTGTAAATTAAAGCAATAAAAATAAACTAAGAATAATTATTGATATTGTAAATAAAAGGCCTTGACTGGGGGAATAATTAATTGAAAGTTCTATCCTTGTTGGAATCTTCTCAAGTGTAGTGTAAAGAGGTTGTTGTTTTTACTTGGTTAACCCTTACTAAATAAGTGGAAGTATAGTGAGTGAACTAACTCTTACCCACAAATCCTAGTCCTCTCCCTTGGGGAGGTCTAGCGTTAGTAGGTACGGAATTAGCCAACAACGTCCAATTTAACTAAGCACTTGAGCATTCCAACTCAAGTGTCTCCTCTTAATCAACCCCCATGTCAAGTGGCGAATCTACTCCATTGACATGGAATTAATAATCATAAAAATATAAGAAGACATAATTAAATAAAATAAAATAGAGAATTAAAATTAATTAAAAATAAAAATAACTCTATATATTGATAAATTCAAAATGCAACATACTTAATTGAATAGGGTCAATGAGTAATGAATAAAAGTAAAGGAATAAGGAAACAAACTAAAGTAATGTCTTCAATGGAGGTAATGACTCTCAGCATCTAAAATCCAAGCAAAAGCATAAACTATGAATGTAATGCAAATCTAGATTCAGATCTAAAACTAAGAGTAATCCTAATATCGAGGTATCTGAATGTGTGTGGATGCGTATTGAGTCTCTGCATGTTCCCTAGCTTTAGTCTGTGTTTCTGGGCCGAAACTGGGTCAAAACGCGGCCCGAAATTGCCTCCAATGTATTCTGTTATTTCTGCAGATCGCGCAGGTCACGTGTACGCGTCGCCCACGCATTTGCGTCATTCAGCGATTTTCCTTGTCACACGTTTGCGTCGTCCACGCGTTCGCATCATTCGTGCAGACTCCAATCCATGCATTTGCGTCAGGCACGCGTTTGTGTCGCTGTGATTTATTCATTTCGCGCGTTCGCGTGAGCCATGCGCTCGCGTCAGTGTTCGCTGGTCATCTCCTTAGTTTCTTGTGTTCCTTCCATTTTTGCAAGCTTCCTCTCCATTCTCCAAGCCATTCCTGCCCTATGAAGTCTGAAACACTTAACACATGGATCACGGCATCGAGTGGTATAAAAGAAAGTTAAAATGTACTAATTTAAGGTTTCTAGGAAGCAAGTTTTCAACCATAACAATACTATGAAGGAATTATAAAATTCATGCAATCTATATGAATAAGTAGGTAAAGACTTGATAAAACCACTCAATTAAACACAATATAAATCATAAAATAATGGTTTATCAATGATCCCAATTATGCTACTGACCTAGAACAAGAGAGAAGGGATCGGTTTTGCGAATTCATACTTCACAAGAAGCTAGAGGAGGCCCTAAAGGTAGAGGTAGGAGAGACCCTTGAAGGAAGTTGTCAAGAGATGGAAGTCAACAAGGAGGAGCTGGATTTTGTACTTGAAGATGAAGGAATAGTTGAAAGGAGTTGTCATGGAAAGGAATTCATCAAGGAGGAGTACGATTTTATACTAAAACAACTGGAGAAAGCAGCAATTATTGAAGAGGAAGAAGTGGTTGCAGACTTAGGAGATACTGAACCTCCATGGGAAAGTCCAGTCATAGAGCCTCCTTCCAAGATGTTTGATGTTGAGGAGGGTGTACAACCTCCGAGGTATATCATGGTTGAAGACTTTTGCAGAGGTTGATCAAGAGATGGAGATTAAAGAAGAAGAAGCTTGCAAAGCGGTGGAAGTTGTCAAGGAAGAGCTCAAGGGAATGGAGCTGGAAATCACCTTGCCAAAGTTGTTGGGGACCTCTCCCCCAAAGTCATCACCATCCATTCCTTCATTCAAGTGGGTAAATTTTTCATCTCTAAGCTTAATTAACCCACTTGAATATGCTTTACTTGAGACGGATAGGCAACTTAGAGCTCTTTGTGGCTATAAGAGTAAGAGGGAGATGGTCAGTGGTAAGAGTTGTCATGCATGGTTCAATACGGTTGCACGCTCCAAATTGAAGTACAAGGGTTGGTATAATTCTCAATTGAATGGGTCTAGAAAGTTGTTTGGATATCTCCGTGAGAATTTCGATTGCTCACCACCCAAATGGAAAAATGATGATCAACACAAGGATGGGTGTAAAAGCAAGGTTTGGGACCAGGGAATTCATTCCAGCAATAAACACTCTTGGGGCCTTGTCACTTGCTTTAACCTGCTCGAAGGCTTTATGTGCCTAGTTTGGGACCCCGGAGACTACTGGAATTACAAACACTGGTGGGGATTCCTGGATGAGTTCAAGCACAAGCCTCCATGACAAAGAGCTCACCAAAATGTCTAACTTAAGGACTTTAACTAAAAATGCTAGGTAGGAGACAACCCACCATGGTATGATCATCTCTTTTTATTCTTAGTTCCATTTTATTTTGTTTTTATCAGTATGCATTCATAATTTTTGCATAATCATCTGCATTCTGCATTCTGTATTCTGCATATAAAAAAAAAGGGGGGGGAGAAAAGTGTGTTCCACGCATGCGCGTGAATCACGCACATGCGTCACATGCGACGCTAAACCTTACAGAAAGTTACGCGGGAGATGTGCAGGAAGGGTGCCTTGCGCACGAGCCAACCCACGCGTACGCGTGGGCAACGCGTGCGCGTCACCCGTATTTTTGTCAACCCACGCGTAAGCGTCAGCGACGTGTACGCGTGGATGGAAAATTGGCGTCAATGGGTGATTTGACCGAGAGTTGTGCTACCATGGTGCTGGTATTGTGCATTTAGCACAACCAATGGTCACGTGTACGCATGATCGACGCTTGCGCGTCGATTGGATTTCTACTCAACCACGCGTACGCGTGGGCGACGCTTACGCGTCATTTCGCAGATCCCCTTCTCCTTCTCTCTTTTCTCCCTTCTTATTCTTTCTTCTTCCTTTCTTACATCCTTCTTCTTCATTTCTTTGACTTCTCCTCCTTATTCTCTTTTATTCTATTTTACTTAATTTATTTCTATATTTTCATTCATTGCATTTTAACTGTATGCATGTTTTTATTTTCTTTTATATATTTATTATTTTTTTATTGGTGTTAAATGTTCTTATTCCACTGTTGCATTTCTATTGCTTTCTTTTGGTGCTTCGTGACTTGTTTCCATTGTTGGGTAATATTATTTATAGGTCAATGCTACTCTTTTATGAAACTTGTATTCCTTTTGCATTGATTTGAACTTATATTGTCTTTCATGACCCACTCTCTCTCCCTCATTGTTGCAATTCATGAACTAGTGATATGCCATGTGCTTCTATTATTTTCTCACTTATATGTTGTAGCTACCATATAGTTGAGAACCTTAATATTTGGCACTAGCCCACATATGTTTTATTTCTTTTTATATCTTTGCTTGTGGGTTCTTTCCCTTCCTTTTTTCTCTAGTTTTAGGATGGCCACCAAGAGGGAAAAGGAAAAGTTTCTAACTAGAGCAATAAACAAGTCTGCTGCACAATTTTTGGAGAAAAGCATCAGTGTAGCAACCCGTCCACTTGCACATCTTAGCATGCACCGAGGACGGTGAAATCTTTAAGTGTGGGGAGGTTGATACTGACTTTCGTAGGTCAGCTATTTCCTTCTCAACACCAATGTTTAATTTTCTTTGTTAAATTAATTGTTGCATTTGCATGTTTGATTGCATGTTTGTTTGATTTTGTGCATTTAGCTACTACTTGGTTAAAGTAATAAAATTCTTTTCAAGACACTTTTTATAGTATTTCACTAATTTAAATTGAAAATTTGTGTTAAACTTGTTTGAAGACTGTAAATTGGAACATGAATTATGGCTAAGAACACACAACCTGTGAGAATTTGAGATTAATTACATGGTTACATTATTTAACCATAATATTTTATTCTTGTGTGTTTTCTTCTCTATGATTGCAATCTTTGCTTTGTTCCATTCTATATGTCCATTGTTTAGTATACTTACATGCTTGCATATGATTGAGGCCATCATTTGATTATTATCTCACTTATCCCAAATAGCCTACCCCTTCAATTACCTTTGTTATCCACTTTGAGCCTTTTAATCCCCATTTATTCTATATTTTACCACATCACTAGCCTTAAGCGGAAAAATAATTAAACACCCTAATTGAATCTTTGGTTAGCTTAAGATAGAGATTGTGTGTCAACCAAGTGTGGGAAACTGTGGGAACTTGGGTTAATGGGAATGTATTGTGTTTGTACTTTATTTGAATATTGGGAATTTGGGTGCATACTCATGTGAGACCAGAAAAATTAAAAACCCATGTGCGTTGATATATTATGTTTGCTTTTATGTTTAAAAAAAAATAAAAAAAATAAAAAATAAAAAATAAATAAATAAATAAATAAATAAATAAATAAAACCCAAAAATATTCCATAAATAAATAAATAAATATATATATAAATAAATAAGGGGACAAAATTACCCCAATATTAAGCCAATAAAAAAAATCAATGCATATGTGATACTAATTATAAAAAAAGTTGATACATGAGTATGTGATGCAAAAGTGGGAATTTTGGGTAGCTAGGCATGATTTTAGAGTATATAGAGTGTGTGTGTACGGGCGAGAGCTTAGGTTAGTCAAGGATTCAATTTATAGCTCACTTAGCCATATATATACCCTCACCTTTACCTTAGCCCCATTACAACCTTGAAAAGACCTCATGATGTTTGCATTGGTACATTAAATATTTGTTGATTGGTTAGGTGAAGAACAAAGTTTAGAAAGCATGACTAGAGCAGAGTAGAGTGATTACCCTATACACTTGAGTGATTAGAGTGCATATACACTATCAGTGAGGGTTCAATGCTTAATTCTATGTTCCCTACTTTCATGAGCTGTCTACTTACAAGTCTACTTTTCATTACTGTATGATTTTAATTAGTGATATCCGATTTATGTTTGTCTTGAAGAACTTATTTACTTTTAACCAAGTATACAGAATCATCTTAGCATATAGTTGCATTCATACATAGGTTGCATTTAACGAGTCTTACTTTTCCCTATGTATTCTTTTGATCTCCTTGAGCTTAGCATGAGGACATGCTAATGTTTAAGTGTGGGGATTTTGATAAACCACTATTTTATGGTTTATCTTGTGCTCAATTGAGTGGTTTCATCAAGTCTTTGCACACTTGTTCATACGAATTGCATGGTTTTACAATTCCTTCCTAGTTTTATTCTATGATTGAAACCTTGTTTCCTAAGCCTTTAATTTGTGTATTTTAATTCCCCTTTATACCATTCGATGCCGTGATCTGTGTGTTCAGTGCTTCAGGCTTTGTAAAGCAGGAATGGCTTAGAGGATGGAGACGAAGCTTGCAGAAATGGAAGGAGCACAAGAAATAAAGGATATAACCAGCGAGCATCGACGCGCACGCATGGCTCACGCGTGTGCGCAATCTAGAGATTTTTACATTGACGCGTGTGCGTACCTGACGCGTACGCGTGGATTGGAGTTCTGCTAGATGACGCGTGCGCGTGCTTGACGCGTGCGCGTGACACGCGAAGATGACCAGCGACACGTACGCGTGCTTGACGCGTACGCATGACATGTGCAATCTGCAGAAATCATAGAAAATGCTGAGGGTAATTTTGGGCTGAGTGTGGACCAGTTTTCGGCCCAGAAACACAAACTAGAGCCAGGGAACGAGCAGAGACTCAAGACAGATTCTCATTAGCGTAGTTTAGTTTTTATTAGGATCTTAGAGAGGAATTACCCTTCCTCTAGGTTTTCTGCACTTTCACATATTTTTAGTTTTAGGATTTTGCTTTGGATATTGAGAAGAGTCATTACTTCCGTTGAAGTAGCTATTATTCTAGTTTGTTTTCTTATCCCCTTACTCTTCCATATCCTTAATTTTTGTTCAGAGTTACAATTGGATTGTTTTTAGAATTTATTAATACAAAGGATTATTTTTACTTTTAATTAATTCTCAATTATTGTTTATCATGTCTTCCTTTTATTCTCTTTTTAATTCTGTGCAAGTAATTTTCAGGTTAATGGAGTAGACTCCCAACTTGACTTAGAGGTTGATTAAATGGATACCCTAGAGTTGAAATGCTCAAGTGATTAGTTAAATTGGAAGTTGTTGGCGAATTCTCTATTTACTAACGCTAGTCCTTTCCAAGGGAGAGGACTAGGATTTGCGAATAAGAATTAGCTCAATCACTTGACTTTCCTTTATTTAGTAAGGGTTAACTAAGCGAAAACAACAACCTCTTGATACTACACTTGAGATAATTCCAACAAGGACAGAACTTCCAAATAATCATTCCCCCAGTCAAGGCTTTTTATTTTGAATATACAAATCTCTTTTAATTTTCAGTGCGTTAATTTACAATTATTTATTTCCTATTATTCAACTCTCAAAAATTCTCGGAAAACTCCTGATTAATAAGATAGCACCCTTTTGTCAACTCGTTGGCAGACGACTTGGGATTCATACTCCCAGTATTTTTATTCTAATTTTGTGTCACCCTATCTAAATTGATAAGCGGATTTTAGCTGGTTAAGAACTGTACTTACAATGCTGTTCTCTTATATTATAATTTCTTAATTGGCCAATTTTTGCCCACATCAGTGACACCTGGACCTTCATCTTCTTCAGTTACGGCAGGACCATTTACAGCACCCGCAGCACCTCTTACACAACCACCACCACCAGCACCCCAGCCGACATATCTACTGGTACAACGTCTTTTCCGAGTCATGGATCGTAGTGAGTGCTGCATCATGCGACGCCTTGATCGAGTGGATTAGATGCTTGTAGCACTGGGCGCCGAGATGCTCCCTGATGCCGACCCTTCTTCAGCAGAGGAGGAGGAGCATGAGGAGGAGCAGGCTCAGCCAGAGGCACTCCCACAGACCCAGGCTACCCTAGAGGCGTAGCAGACCTCCGTGGAGCCACAGCCTCAATCCCAGCCGAATGCGACCGTTGACCCTCACCCCGAGTCCAAGCCATAGCATCGAGGACGATGCTTCATTTTAAGTGTGGGGAGGTCACCGTCGTCACCGTTGCTGGATTGCTATTTTGGGTGAACAATTTGGGACATTTATCTTCTATTTTGTGTTACTTTTAGCACTTGCACTTTGTTTTATTTGCAGTTATGGATGTACATATTAGTATTTTGGGATACTTTTGCTTTAGTTTGTTGCATTTTGCATTTTGGATCATTTTAGACATTTGATATCTTTAGTTGGATTTGCTTTATGTAGTTGTTATTTTAGCTTTGTAGTTGTGATTAGAAAAATATTTTGGATTGTTGAAACCCAAGTTTACCCTTTTTACATAAGAAATTTGGTTTGATTGAAAAAGAAGGGATAAACTAAGGAAATTTTAAAATTAAAATTTCTAAATCACAACATTGTATTTAATAATAAGCTTAGTCAAACAATGAAATTCTCCAAAGAACTTATCTATAGGGCACTGATGGGAGGCGAAAATCAGCCAATTAAGAAATCAATATAGAAATACGTTGCGAGTATAGTTCTTAACCAGCAAAAATCCGCTCATCAATTTAGAAAGGTTGTCACAAAATCAGAATAAAAATACTGGGAGTATGAATCCCAGGTCATCTCCCAACGAGTTGACAAAAGGATGCTATCTTATTAATCAGAAGTTTTTCGAGAAATTTTGAGAGTTGAAAGACAGAAAAATAAATAATTGTAAATCAGCGCAATGAAAATTAAAAGAGATTTATATATGCAGAATAAAAAGCCTTGACTGGGGGAATGATTAATTGGAAGTTCTATCTATTGGAGTTAACCCATACTAAATATAGGAAGGTCAAGTGATTGAGCTAACTCTTATTCACAAATCCTAGTCCTCTCCCTTGGGAAGGTCTAGCGTTAGTAAATAGAGAATTAGCCAACAACTTTCAATTTAACTAATCACTTGAGCATTCCAACTCTAGGGTCTCCATTTAATCAACCCCCAAGTCAAGTTGGGAGTCTACTCCATTGACATGAAAATTACTTGCACAGAATTAAAAAGGGAATATAAGGAAGACATGATTGACAATAACTACAAATTAATTAAAAGTAAAAGTAATCCTTTGCATTAAAAAATTATAAAAATAATCCAATTGTAACTCTGAACAAAGATTAAGGATATGGAAGAGTAAGTGAATAAGAAAACAAACTAGAATGATAACTTCAACGGAGGTAATGAATCTTCTCAATATCCAAAGCAAAAGCATAAAACTAGAAATATGTTAATGTAAAAAAAACCTAGAGGAAGAGTAATTTTCTCTCTAGATTCAGATCCAAAACTAAAACTATGCTAATGAGAATGTGTCTTGAGTCTCTGCATGTCCCCTGGCTCTAGTCTGTGTTTCTAGGCCAGAAACTGGGTCAAAACTCAGCCCAAAATTGCCTCCAGCATTTTTTGTTATTTCTGCAGATTGCGCATGTCATGCGTGCGCGTCAGTCACACGTACGTGTCACTGGTCATCTTCGTGTGTCACGCTTACGCATCATGCAAGCGCACGCGTCATCTTGCAGAACTCCAATCCATGCGTATGCATAAGGTATGCACACGCATCGCTGTGAGAATCTCCAGATCACGAGCATGCGTGAGCTATGCGTCTGCGTCACTCCTCGCTGATTGTCTCCTTTATTTCTTGTGCTCCTTCCATTTTTGCAAGCTTCCTCTCAATCCTCTAGGCTATTCCTGCCCTACAAAGCCTGATAACACTGAACACACAAATCACGGCATCGAATGGCAGAAAGAAGATCTAAAGTACACAAATTAAAGGCTTTAGGAAGCAAGTTTTCAACCATAAAATAAAACTAGGAAGGAATTATAAAACTATGCAATTCGTATGAATAAGTGTGCAAAGACTTGATGAAACCACTCAATTGAGCACAAGATAAACCATAAAATAGTGGTTTATCAAACTCCCCACACCTAAACATTAGCATGTCCTCATGCTAAACTCAAGGAGATCAAAAGACTAAATAAGGGAAAGTAAGACTCATGAAATGCAACCTATGTATGAATGCAACTATATGCTAAGATGATTCTGTATACTTAGTTAAAAGTAAATAAGTTCTTCAAGACAAACGTAAATTAGACATCACTAATTTAAATCATATAGTAAATACAAGTAGACTCGTAAGTAGATAGCTCATGAAAGTAGGGAACATAGAATTAAGCAATGAACCCTCATTGGTAGTGTATGTGCACTCTAATCACTCAAGTGTATAGGGTAATCCACTCTAGTCTTTTCTAGTCATACTTTCTAAACTTTGTTCTTCACATAACCAATCAACAAATATTTAATGTACTAATACAAACATCATGAGGTCTTTTCAGGGTTGTAATGGGGCTAAGGCAAAGGTGATGATATATGTATGGCCAAGTGAGCTATAAATTGAATCCTTGACTAACCTAAGCTCTCACCTATACACACACTCTATATACTTCTAAAATCATGCCTAGCTACCCGAAATTCCCACTTTTGCATATTTCACATACTCATGTACCAAATTTTATTTTAATTTTTATCACATATGCATTGATCTTTTATTAACTTAAGATTAGGGTAATTTGTCCCCTTATTTATTTATTTATTTATTTATTTATTTATTGTAAGTAAAAATATAAACGTAAACGTAACACATCAATGCACATGAATTTTTAATTTTTCTGGTCTCACATGAGTAGGTACCCAAATTCCTAATATTTTATCATAACACATTCCCTATTAACCCATGTTCCCACAGTTTTCCCACACTTAGTTGATACATAATCTCTATCTTAATCTAACCAAAGATTCAATTGGGATAATTAATTGTTTTTCTGCTTAAGGCTAGTGATGTGGTAAAATATAGAACAAATGGGGATTAAAAGGCTCAAGGTGGCTAACAAAGGTAAATAGAGGGGTAGGTTATTTGGGATAAGTGAGCTAATAATCAAATAATGACCTCAATCATATGCATGCATATAAACACAATAAACATTGGATGTATAGAAAAGAACAAAGTAAAGATTACAATTATAGAGAAGAAAACACACAAGAATAAAATATCATGATTAGATGATGTAACCATACAATTAGGCTCAAAAATCTCACTGGGTTGTGTGTTCTTAGCTATAATTCATGTTCCAATTTACAGTCTTCAAACAAATTCAACAAAATTTTTTTTTTAAATTAGTGAAACATTATAAAATAATATCTTGAAAAGAAATTTATTATTTTAACCAAGAAAACATACATGCAAACAATTATACAATCTATTCTATCTAACAAAAGAAAAATAACCTATTGGTGTTAAGAAAAAGAGATTACCTCCGGAAGTCAGGTATTGACCGACCTCCCCACACTTAAAGCTTGGCACCATCCTCGATGCCATCAGTCAGGAACAAAGGGGGGTTGGTAGCAGCATCTCCACAGTCGGGATTGACATGGCTTCCTGTGCTGGTGGATGAAGTGGAGTCTGGAGTGTCTGGTTCTTCTTCAGGTGGGTGGTTGTCAACAATCAGCTCCTTGAGGTATGTAAATTGGCGCTTGTTACGGTGCTCTATTTGCTTTGCCTGCCGGTCAAGCCGGTCCAACCTCTGAAGTATCTATAGGAGCAGCTGATTTGTTGAAGGTGCTTGTGATGTGGAAGGAGAAGGAATATCTCCAGCCGGGTCTGTGGTCCAGCTGATAGTGGCTGCTGGAGGTCTGATGTACTTCCCATTGGGGACAATCTAATCATCCCGCGATCTGTAAGTGTCCCATGGCGTGCCGAAGGTGTCTTGGTAGATTGAGAGGCTGGTCTGTAAGGATACACCAGAGGAGAACAGCCATATCTGCAGTGAAAGAGGACTCGTGACTGCTCGGAAAGATGTAATGTGGCATAATCTGTGCCAATACTCGAGCCTCCAAGGTGAGTGCTGAAGGCAATATGCCCTTAGGTCGGGATCAATGGTATCCATAGATCCATCTGCTACCAGGTTGTGCTATAACTCTGAGGATAGTGTCCCAGTCAAATTGGTATGTCGGGCGCTTGAAGGAGGCTTCTTGATATGTGTCCAATCCTTCTGGAGCAGGGGGAAGATCTAAAGCTCACTGAATGGCCTCTTCGGAAATAAGGACTTGCTTCTGACGGACATAGACAGACTGCAGGGATGGCATGTGAAAATTGGAGTAGAATTCAACTACCCATGAAAGGTTAACCTGCCGTGGCTGTCTCCGTAAGAATCCCCATTGTCTGTGCTCAATCCGGGGTTCTACAAAATCAACAATGTGGGTCGGGAGGATGAGTAGGTGCTCATTGTTATTGTTCCACTCAGCCAAGATGGGGAACATCTGGTCACAGTAGCGGTTAGTGAACCGCGCAGTGTCCCTTGCTGGAAAGACTTTCTCTTTTTCATCGACCTTGATGATCCTCTTGACTCACTTTGTGGATGGCTTGACGGATATTGAGGATGGTTCCGCAGCAAGCGCTCTTTTTATTCCTCTCCTTGCCGGTGGTTTGGGAGTAGCTTTCTATTTACCTTTCTTGGTGGCCATCCTGAAAAGGGAAAAAGGAAGTAACATGTAAAGCCAAGGGTTAAAGCAAGAAAGAGGGCAGTACAAGTGATAATTAATGCCAAGGTAAAGAAGAATGTCGTTAACACGTGGTCGCAACTACATGTGATAAGTTCATCAATGGAAATATAGCAAGTGTATATTATGGCAAGTAGATGCAAGATGTTTATTAGCATGCCGGCAAAGGCATGAGTAGCATAGATCAAGCATCAATAGCTGAAATGTATTATCAATTGTAACAAACTAACAATCACATTTGTATTGATAATTAAATTCAATTAATAAAATATTGAAAGGCTTTTGTGAAAAACAGGCATTAGAGTAGAAGGATAGAATAATTAAAAATGCATAATGCCATACGGGCTTTTTCACAAACACTTAGTATGCATGGTAAATATATTATTGAAAGTATTAAAGTTGAACATGCAAACAACCTAAAAATAATTATTGATAATTGTTAAATAACTCCTTAATAATCCATAAGCAATTATAGAAGAAAACAATCACCCAATTGGATTTCTAACACCAAGTAAAATAATGCAAAAATAAATAAATAATAAGAAGATGAGAAAGAAAAATAGAAAGAAAGAACCTTGAAAAGAGGGTGACAAAGAGATGTAATGGAGAATGTGAGGTGAAGAAAATATGATGGAAGGGGGAAGAGAAAGAAAAGAATAAAGAAAGAAGAAGGAGAAAAAAATGGAGAATAAAGAAGAAAGAAGAGAAAGAAAGGAGAGAGAAAGAAGAAAGAAGAAAGAAGAAACAAATTAGGATTGGAAAAGAAAAGATAAGAAAAGTGGCGGCGCAGGGATCTGGTAGTGTTGCGCGGGTGACACACACGCGTACTCCACGCGTACGAGTGGGTTGCGCAAATGGGGAGGCGACGCATAGGCGTCGGTCACGCGTACGCGTGACCGTGTTTATGCTACTCGCGCGAAGGCAGCCTTGCGCCCGCACAACTCTCTGTTTGTATCGAGATGTGTGCCAAAATAACATATGACGCGTGCGCGTCATTGATGCCAAGGCATCTTGGCCAGTTTCACTGACCTTTTTCATTACTATTTTAGGGTAGTTTCATGCATTTTCTTAGTAAATAAGCAAGTTTTAGGTGAATATACACTTACATCTTGATTCAAGCAAACATTGTGAACTTTACATGATTTCGTGAGAATTATGCATGAATTGAATGATAAAATGGATGATGCATGATCTCATGACTTGAAACAAAGCTTTGATGCACCTTGTTTGTTTAATTTCAGGACAAAGGAAGCAAAGAAGAGCCACGTTAGCAGCCATGTTAGTTTCACTAACGTGACCACTAACGTGGAATGGGAGCTAGCTTGCAACGTTAGTGGTAAAGTTATCACCAACAACGCCTTCGAAAGCCATCATAACACACGTTAGTTACCACGTTAGTTACATTAACGTGGGAACTAACGTGGAAGGAAAAAGAAGCTCCAACGGTAGTGGTAAAAGTAAACACCACTAACGTTCCAAAAGGCCACACATAGCCACATTAAGAGTCACGTTAATCTAATTAACATGAACTCTAACGTGGAATAAGAAGAGATCGCCAACGTTAGTGACACTCACCTTTGTCACTAACGCTGGATCAGACCATGATTGTCTACGTTAGTGGTCACGTTAAGACCACTAACGTGAATGGTAACGTGGAGCAAGGGATGATATGCCAACATTAGTGACACTAACCTTTGTCACTAACGTTGGAGATGGCAACCACACCCACGTTAGTGGTCACGTTAATTCCATTAACGTGAAGCACTAACGTGGAAGGAAGGGGCGTTTTGAAGCGTTAGTGACAAAAGTAAGTGTCACTAACGCTCTCGAGCTTTGGCATGCCCACGTTAAGGGCCACGTTAATTACACTAACGTGGATCATTAACATGGGAAAGAGGGACAAGGAGCAGCGTTATTTGTAAAAGTAAGTGTCAATAACACTTGCGAAGGGCTAAGAGGCTACGTTAGTGGTCACTTTAGTACCACTAACGTTGAAGTTAACGTGGATCAACTAGTTTGGAAAGTTAGTGACAAAGTTATCGTCACTAACGCTTTTGAACCCAAGTTTACACTT
Organism: Arachis ipaensis; assembly: GCF_059453495.1. Lineage (NCBI taxonomy): Eukaryota > Viridiplantae > Streptophyta > Magnoliopsida > Fabales > Fabaceae > Arachis > Arachis ipaensis. The sequence continues at coordinate 82,654,871 of NC_142440.1, forward strand.
AACGTTAACGCCACTAACGTCCTAACTAACTTCCCACCATGCCTAACTCACATTCTTTCTGCAAGCAAAGCTGAGCCCACTGAAGACTGTAACTGCTTCAACTAAAGATCAAGGGCCCATATCCAAGACTTGAACAGCTAACTAGAAGATCAGAAGAGTAGTATATATAGGGATAGTTTTGAATTAAAAAAGGATCTGGAGGGGAAATTTAGAAAGCTACACTTTGTATATTTTACCTTCTCTGCAATTTCTAGTTTATTTTCAGAATTTACTCTTCTCTATCATCTTCTAAGATGGTGGGATTCAGTCTTCTTTGGGGTTGACGGATAGGTCTTGCTCCCTCTTCTAAGAATATTATATGCTCACAAACTTGAGGGTTGATGCCTACTATATCCGCCAAGCTCCACCCAATTGCTTTCTTGTGTCTTCTCAACACACTGAGCAGCTGCTCCTCCTGTTGGGAAGTGAGTTCTCTTGCATTGATAACTGGGAGCTTCTGATTATTCTCAAGGTAGGTATACTTGAGGTGGGGTGAAAGGGGCTTTAATTTTAATATCTGCTCATGGCTGGGCTCTGGATCATCTGGAGCTAGTGTTAATGGCAAAGTGTCCTCGTTGTGTTCAGAGGGTGTCCCCACACTTGGACCTTTCTCCATGTGCCTCTCTTCTACTTCTTCTTGGTGAACTGCAGCTACAGTTTCATCAATGATGTCGCACTGAAAGATGGAATGATCTTTCAGAGGGTCCTTCATAGCTTCATTCAAATTGAACTTTGAAGTCTCCAAGAATGTCCTTCCAAGTAGGATTGGTGATGGTCTTCCTGAGTCATTAGGGGGAATTTCCAAGATATTGAAGTCTATGAGAAATGTGAGCCCCTTAATGCTTACCAGTACGTCTTCAGCAATTCTAACCACAATGATGATGCTTTTATCTGCTAAAACAAAACGAGATACCGACCTTTTTAAGAGAGGAAGCCTTAAAGCATCATATATAGAAAATGGCATAATCCTCACGCACGCTCCTAAATCACACATGTAGTCAGAGAATATTACACCCCCAATGGTACAGTTAACCATGCATAGACCTGGATCACTACATTTTTCAGGTATACCTTCCATTAAAGCAGATATAGAACTACCTAAAGGAATAGTTTCTAATTTATTAATTTTATCTTTATGTATGCATAAATCGTTCAGAAACTTTGCATCTTTATGTACTTATTGGATAACATCAAAAATGGGAACAGTTACCTCAACCTTTTTAAAGATTTCTACAATTTTGGGATCAAGTTCCATCTGTTTCTTGGACTTCCTTGCAAGGTGTGGAAATGGAATAGGAATGGCGCCACTTGCTGCTTCTGCATCCTTTGGTGCTCCATTCATTGGCTGTGCTACTTCTTCTTCAACCATGTCTTGTACTTCCTCTTCCTCTTTAGCATCTTCCACTTCAACTATGTCTTTAACTGGGGCATGTTCTTGCGGGCTTGGCTCCTCCTGATTCCTCTCTTGCAGTGTGGTTCTGGACCTCAAGGTGATCGCATTGATGCCACCCTTGGGGTTGGGTAAGGGTTGAGAAGGAATTCCATTGGAGCTTGAGGCTGATTATTGGAAGTATTCATTGATCCAATCTGTAAGGCAAGAGCTTGTACAGCAGAGGTCAGACCATTCAAGGTGGAGCTAAGTGTGTTCTCCATGGTCTTTTGTCTTTGCTCAATAGACTGAAGCATTTCGTCATGAGAAGAAGAATAAGGGTAACTGATCTGAGAGGCCTGCTGTTGGTTGTTCTGAGGTGCTTGGGACTGCCTTAAGTGAGGTGCTTTGTAGAGCTGGTTTTGGTTCTGCTATCTGTTGTTGTTATTCCACCTCTGATTTCCATTGTTGTCTCTGCCTCCTCTATTGTAGTTGTCCCTCCAACCATGGATGGAATTATCCCTCCATCCCTGGTTGGAATGGTCTCTCCATCCCTGGTTGGAGTTGTCTTGCCAACCTTGGTTGTAGTTCTTACCTTGGTTGTAATTGCCACCTTGTTGATTGTACCCTTGATTCGGGCGGTCATAGAAATTGTGAGTAGCTGCCAAGGTATTATTTTCTTGTTGCAGCTGTGGATACTCGTCACTATAATGAGCGTAATCAGCACATATTCTGCATGCTCTTTGAGGAACCAACTGTTGACTTTGTTGTGGTGGGGGAAGCTGAGGTTGTTGTTGATTCAGCTGCATCTGCTTCAGTAGGTTTGTCATCTCACATATAGCCTGTGTGAAAGCAATAGTCTCACTACTAGAGGAAACTTCTGCAACAGCCTTAGGGTGGTTGTTTCTGTGCCTGTGATTCCGAGTGGACTCAGTTAGGTCGCTGATCAGTTGCCACGCTTCATCTGCGGTCTTGTACTTTTTCAGGGAACCATTACTTGTACCATCTAATGTAGTCTTATCTCGAGGCTTTATGCCTTGAGTGAAGTAGCTGATCAATACCAACTTGTCAATCAGGTGATGGGGGCATGCGTCTAGAAGATTCTTGAAGCGTTCCCAGTACCCATAGAGAGTCTCTGATTCACCTTGAATGATGTGGGAAATCTCTTTTCTCAGTCTATCTATCACTTCAGCTGGGAAGTATTTTTCCAGGAATTCTTTCCTGAGTGTATCCCAGTTGGTAACAGTCGCTTCAGGTTGAGTGTAATACCACTCCCTCGCCTTTCTCTCAAGAGAAAACGGAAAGGCGGTTAGCAGAATAGAAGTTTCATCTGCACCATGACGCCTAACAGCAGAACAGGCTGTCTGAAAATCCCTGAGGTGCTTGATAGGCTCTTGAGCAGGTAAGCTATGAAACTTGGGCATTAAGTTGATTAGCGCAGTCTTCAGTTTAAAATCTGCAGCCAGATTTGGGTGACATACTTGATACGGTTGCAGAGTAAATTCTGGGGCTCCTGCCTCCTGGAAGTGATCCTCCTGGGTGCTGCCATGTTATCTGCACGTAAATCAACCGAATTAGTAGTAGAGGAGCTTGTTTCTCCCTCAGATGGCGGTTCAGATTCGCCTTCATAAGAGACTAGTAAATTGATAACAACCACTTCACCACCCTCAGAGACTAACCGACGCCGAGCTTGCCTAATACGTTAAAGAGTTCTTTCAATTTCAAGATCAAATGCGGCTAAACTCGGATCTGGTAGTGAACGCATCATTCAATGAGAGAAACATATAGCTCATGGTAATAAAATAAAATAAAATATGCAAATAAATTAAATTAAAAATATTTACATCAACTAATAATTTAGCACGCTATTGCAACTCCCCGGCAACAGCGCCAAAAATTCATGGGAGGCGAAAATCAGCCAATTAAGAAATCAATATAGAAATACGTTGCGAGTATAGTTCTTAACCAGCAAAAATTCGCTCATCAATTTAGAAAGGTTGTCACAAAATTAGAAAAAAAATACTGGGAGTATGAATCCCAGGTCATCTCCCAACGAGTTGACAAAAGGGTGCTATCTTATTGATCAGGAGTTTTCCGAGAAATTTTGAGAGTTGAAAGACAGAAAAATAAATAATTTTAAATCAGCGCAATGAAAGTTAAAAGAGATTTATATGCAGAATAAAAAGCCTTGACTGGGGGAATGATTAATTGGAAGTTCTATCCTTGTTGGAGTTCTCTCAAGTGTAGTGTAAAGAGGTTGTTGTTTTCACTTAGTTAACCCTTACTAAATAAAGGAAAGTCAAGTGATTGAGCTAACTCTTATTCGCAAATCCTAGTCCTCTCCCTTGGGAAGGTCTAGCGTTAGTAAATAGAGAATTAGCCAACAACTTCCAATTTAACTAATCACTTGAGCATTCCAACTCTAGGGTCTCCATTTAATTAACCCCCAAGTCAAGTTGGAAGTCTACTCCATTGACATGAAAATTACTTGCACAGAATTAAAAAGGGAATAGAAGAAAGACATGATAGACAATAACTACAAATTAATTAAAAGTAAAAGTAATCCTTTGCATTAATAAATTCTAAAAGCAATCCAATTGTAACTCTGAACAAAGATTAAGGATATGGAAGAGTAAGGGAATAAGAAAACAAACTAGAATGATAACTTCAACGGAGGTAATGACTCTTCTCAATATCCAAAGCAAAAGCATAAAACTAGAAATATGTGAATGTAAAGAAAACCTAGAGGAAGAGTAATTTTCTCTCTATATTCATATCCAAAACTAAAACTATGCTAATAAGAATGTGTCTTGAGTCTCTGCATGTCCCCTGGCTCTAGTCTGTATTGCTGGGCCAGAAACTGGGTCAAAACTCGGCCCGAAATCGCCCCCAGTGTTTTCTGTTATTCCTGCAGATCGCGCATGTCATGCGTACGCGTCATGCATGTGCACGCGTCATCTTGCAGAACTCCAATCCACGCGTACACGTCAGGTACGCGCACGCGTCGCTGTGAGAATCTCCAAATCACGCGCACGCGTGAGCTATGCGTGCGCGTCGCTCCTCGCTGATTGTCTTCTTTATTTCTTGTGCTCCTTCCATTTTTGCAAGCTTCCTCTCTATCCTTTAAGCTATTCCTACCCTACAAAGCCTGAAAACACTGAACACACGGATCACGGCATCGAATGGTAGAAAGGGGATCTAAAGTACACAAATTAAAGGCTTTAGGAAGCAAGTTTTCTACCATAAAACAAAACTAGGAAGGAATTATAAAACTATGCAATTCGTATGAATAAGTGTGCAAAGACTTGATGAAACCACTCAATTTAGCACAAGATAAACCATAAAATAGTGGTTTATCAGGCACCACCCCAATTGATTGAAAATTTTTGTGGAACTTGCTTGAATTATATATTTTATGGAGCATGTTTTTGAGCTAAGAACACAAGCTTGTGAGTTTTGAGCCTAATTGTGTGGTTACATCTTATAACCATATATCTTCCTTCTTGTGTGCATTACCCTCTTTCTATGATTGTGATCCTTGATTTGTTTAATTCTATATGTCCATTATTCCTTGTATACATACATTTATATGATTGAGGCCATTGTTTCATAAAGTTCACTTACCCAAATAGCCTACCTTTTACCTTCCATTGTTAGCCAATTTTGAGTCTATGCTTGATGGGATATTTTCGTAGAGAAACGAATTTCTCCAAAACACCCAAATCTAACCGGCAAGTGCACCGGGTCGCATCAAGTAATAATAACTCACGGGGGTGAGGTCGATCCCACAGGGATTGAAGGATTGAGCAATTTTAGTTTAGTGGTTGATTTAGTCAAGCGAATCAAGAATTGGTTGAGAGATTTGTGATTTGCAGAATTTAAATTGCATAGAAAGTAAAGGAAATTGATGAATTGCATGAAATTAAAGAGAACTGGAATTTAAAGTGCTGAATCTTAAAGAGCAAGAAATTAAATGGCAGAAACTTAGAACGCAAGAAATGTAAATTGCAGAATCTTAAAGTGCAAGAAATTTAAATGGCTTGAATTGTAAAGGGAATTGGGAGTTGGATTTGCAGGAATTAAACAAGGAAAAGTAAATTGCAACAAACAGAGAAGTAAAGGATGTCTTGAATCAAACCGGATCTTAAAACAGAAATGTAAATAAGCATGAAAACAGTAAACAGGGAATGGGAAATGGGAAATCCGGATCTCAGGACCCAAGAGACTAGAAAACCAAGTCTAGATCTCAATGCCTTCCTAGATCCAACAAGAACAATTGCAAAGGAAATGTAGATTGCAAAGAAAGTAGATGAAGAAGAAAGTAACCGAAACTGAAATTCAATTAATCAGAAAATTAAACAAGATCCCAAGGTGAGATTGAAACAGAATTTCTTCAACTCTCCACCCAAAATCCAAGACAAGAAAAGTAAAGAGTGCTGGGCAAGAACAAGGAAGAAGAGAGATCAATTCTCCTCCCAAATTCTCTTGAATTAAAACAACAATGCTAAGAAAAATAAAAGTGAGCTCCAAGCAAAACCGAAAAGAAAGCTATTCTGCCAAACTCAAAAGGAAGCTCCCTTAAAACTTAAATTCAAATCTATTTATACACTTTCTTCAAATGGTCTTCAAGCCTTCAATTGGGCCTTTGCTCTTGGTGGAATTGGGTTGAGAGAGGCCTTGGTTGATTGCTCTTGGAGTTTGGAGAAGAACCGAATTGAACCGGGTTGGAATCATGAAAGCTTGAGTAAAAGTTGGAGTAAAAGTTAGGGGTCTAAGTTGGAATCATGAAAATCTACCCAATTGGCTTGCTTTTGGCTCAAGTAAGTGCATAATTCTATTGAAAACAAAAGAAAAAGGCTAGTGAAACTAGGCTAAGATGACTTGTCATCAATGCTTAACCCAATTGTTCCTTATTTTAGCACATTACAAGCCTAAAGCGAAAAACAATAAGTGTCCCTTGTTTGGATATTTGATTAGCTTAGGCTAGTGAGAGTACTTATTATTCAAGTTGGGGAGATTTGGGAACATTTGTTGGAATAAAAGGGTGTTTTGTATTCTATATTTGGGAATTGGGTACATGCTCATGTATTAATCAAATGTTAGACCTTATGCATTGATGTTCTTGTATATAGTTTGAAAGAAAGAAAAAAAAAACAAAAATGAGAAAAACAAAAGAAAAAGAAAATTGAATATGAGAAGAAAAGAAAAGAAAGAAAAAAAATATAGAAAAAAAAGGAAAGAAGAAAAAGAGAAAAGCAATAAAAAGGGGACAAAATGCCCCAAAGTAAAGTTCAATAAGAATCAATGCATAAGTGTTGTGAAATGGAAAGGAAATGCATGAGTATGTGAAAAAGTGAATTATGGGTAGTTAGGTTAGCTTTGAAGTTGTATAGGTTGTTATCTAGGTTAGGTGGGAAAGTCTAAGTTAATCAAAGATTCAAATTCTAGTCCATTTAACCATATTTGACCCTACCTTGACCCTGGCCCCATTACAACCTTTGAGAAAGTCCTCATGATAATTGTATGCATGCATTGAATAATTGTTGATTGTTAGATGAAGAACAAATCTTGAAAAGCATGATTAGGGGAGGATTGAGTGAATCAACCCCTAAACACATGAGTGACTAGAGCGGATACACATCCGGTGAAGGTTCGATTGCTCAATTACATGCTTTCACCATAATCATCCCCTTTCATGCAAGTTTGTAAAACTTTTTGATAATTCAATACAATTGTGGGTTTGGTTTGGTTTGATTCCTATTGCTTTAGCCCTTATGCTTGCATATGTTTTCTTGGAAGTTAATTTGTTTTGACCAAGCATTCACATTCATGTAGATAGTTAAATTTAGATAGTTTGCATATAGTCTAGTTGCATTGAATAAATGTCATACCCCTTATTTCCTTCTTGGTTTAGCATGAGGACATGCTATGGTTAAAGTGTGGGGAGGTTGATAAACCCCATTTTTAGTGTTTATCTTGAGTTGAATTTAGAATATTTTATCAAATTTTCTTCACATTTATTCAATGAGATAGCATGGTTTTGTGATTCTTCCTTAATTTGTGCTTAAATATGAAAACATGCTTTTAGACCCTTAATTTGATCATTTTAATCTTCCTTTGATTCCACTAGATGCCTTGATGTGTTCGTTAGTGATTTCAGATTGAAAAGGCTAGGAAAGGATCAAAGGAGTGAAGAGAAAGCATGCAAAGTGGAGAAATCATGAAAAGCCAAAGATTTGGGATGCACTCATCCATGCGCACGCGCAATGGACGCGCACGCGTGGATCATAAAACTCCAGGGACGCGCACGCGTGCTATATGCATACGCGTCGGTGTTGGCACGTGATTTTTAAGTGAAATCATGCCTGGCAAATTGAGAGGTGCCCCTGGCCTAGTTTGGAGCTGAATTTTGGCGAGAAAAGGTTAAAAGGACCAAGGATTGAAGGGGAAAGCATCACATCAATCACTTTACACATTAGGAATTAGTTTAGTGAATGCTTTAGTTTAGTTTCTAGAGTGAGAAGCTCTCTCTTCTCTCTAGGATTTGGATTAGGTTTAGGTTAATAAGCTTAGATCTAGGTTTTAATTTATGCTTACATCTACTTCTACCTTTCAATTCTTTGTTGCTACATCTTGTTCTTCTATTCTCTTTTTGTAATTTCCTCTATTTTATCTCTATACTTTGTTGTTGATCTATTCTTGTTCCTTTTATTTTCTTTTAATGCAATTTGAGGTAATTCATGTTAATTGTGATTTCTTTGATTGTTGTTGTTGATTCTTTACAATAAGTTATTTTTAGATTTCATTCTTGTTGTCTATTTACTATGCTTTCCTTTTATACCTTCCAAATGTTTGTCAAAATGCTTGAGGGGATGTTAGAGTAGAATTTTATGTTCTTGGCTTGGGAAGGTGGTGCACGAATTGTGAATCACACTTTTCACAACGCGTACCACTAACCAGCAAGTGCACTGGGTCGTCCAAGTAATACCTCACGTGAGTAAGGGTCGAATCCCACGAAGATTGTTGGTTTGAAGCAATCTATGGTTATCTTGTAAATCTTAGTCAGGAAGTCAATTATGTTTATCAGTTGAATTGCGAATAAACAATAGAGCATGGATTAAAGGTTACTTGTTATGCAGTAATGGAGAATATGTTGGAGTTTTTGGAGATGCTTTGTCTTCTGAATCTTTGCTTTCCTCTGTCTTCTTGTTCACGCACGCACGTCCTCCTATGGCAAGCTATGTGTTGGTGGATCACCGTTGTCAATGGCTACCTTCCATCCTTCCAGTGAAAACTACGCTGACGCGCTCTGTCACAGCACGGCTAATCACCGGTTGGTTCTCGATCCGGTTGGAATAGGATTTATTATCCTTTTGCATCTGTCACTAACGCCCAGCCTTCAGGAGTTTGAAGCTCGTCACAGTCATTCAGTCCTTGAATCCTACTCGGAATACCACAGACAAGGTTTAGACTTTCCGGATTCTCATGAATGCCGCCATCAATTCTAGCTTATACCATGGAGATTCTGATTAAGAGATCTCAGAGATACTCATTCAATCGGATATAGAACGGAGGTGGTTGTCAGGCACACGTTCATGGTTTGAGGAAGATGATGAATGTCACTGATCATCACCTTCATCACAGTTAAGCGCGAATGAACATCTTAGATAGGAACAAGCGTGTTTGAATAGAAAACAGAAATACTTGCATTAATTCATCGAGACACAACAGAGCTCCTCACCCCCAACAATGGGGTTTAGAGACTCATGCCGTCAGAGAATACAAAGTTTAGATCTGAAATGTCATGAGATACCCAAAATAAGTCTCTAAAAGTTGTTTAAATATTAAACTAGTAGCCTAGGTTTACAAAAATTGGATAAACTATGATGGATGATGCAGAGATCCACTTCTGGGGCCCACTTGGTGTGTGCTGGGGCCCACTTGGTGTGTGCTGGGGCTGAGACTTAAGCAATTCACGTGCAGAGGCCATTTGTGGAGTTGAACGCCAGTTTTTATGCCAGTTTGGGCGTTCAACTCCAGCTTTTGATCCTTTTCTGGCGCTGGACGCCAGAATTGGGCAGAGGACTGGCGTTGAACGCCAGTTTACGTCATCTATCCTTGTGCAAAGTATGGACTATTATATATTGCTGGAAAGCCCTGGATGTCTACGTTCCAACGCAATTGGAAGCACGCCATTTTGAGTTCTGTAGCTCCAGAAAATCCACTTTGAGTTCAGGGAGGTCAGAATCCAACAGCATCAACAGTCCTTTTTCAGCCTGAATCAGATTTTTGCTCAGCTCCTTCAATTTCAGCCAGAAAAATACCTGAAATTACAGAAAAACACACAACTCATAGTAAAGTCCAGAAATATGAATTTTTCCTAAAAACTAATAGAAATACACTAAAAACTAACTAACACATACTCAAAACTATATGAAATTAACCCCAAAAAGCGTATAAAATATCCGCTCATCACAACACCAAACTTAAACTGTTGCTTGTCCTCAAGCAACTTAGACAAATAAAATAGAAGACTAATAAGTTGAGAAGCAATAATATCTCAGAGTTTTTGAGTGAAGCTCAGATTCTAATTAGATGAGCGGGACTAGTAGCTTTTTGCTTCTGAACAGTTTTGGCATCTCACTTTATCCATTGAAGCTCAGAATGATTGGCATCTATAGGAACTTAGAACTCAGATAGTGTTATTGATTCTCCTAGTTCAGTGTGATGATTCTTGAACACAGCTTCTTTATGAGTCTTGGCCGTGGCCCTAAGCACTTTGTTTTCCAGTATTACTACCGGATACATAAATGCCACAGACACATAACTGGGTGAACTTTTTCAGATTGTGACTCAGCTTTGCTAAAGTCCCCAATTAGAGGTGTCCAGAGTTCTTAAGCACACTCTTCTTTTTGCTTTGGACCTTGACTTTAACCGCTCAGTCTCAAGTTTTCACTTGACACCTGCACGCCACAAGCACATGGTTAGGGACAGCTTGGTTTAGCCGCTTAGACCAGGATTTTAGTCCTTTAGGCCCTCCTATCCACTGATGCTCAAAGCCTTGGGATCCTTTTTATTTGCCCTTGCTTTTTGGTTTTAAGAGCTTTTGGCTTTTTCTGCTTGCTTTTTTTTTTTTTTTTGCAAGCTTTGTTCTTTGCTGCTTTTTCTTGCTTCAAGAATCATTTTTATGATTTTCAGATTATCAATAACATGTCTCATGTTCATCATTCTTTCAAGAGCCAACATATTTAACAGTCTTAAACAACAAATTCAAAAGACATATGCACTGTTCAAGCATTCATTCAGAAGACAGAAAGCATTGCCACCACATTTAATCAATTAAAATTTCTTTTATTAAACTCGAAATTTTATTGCTTCTTATGCAAAAGATCTACTATTTTATTCATGTTTAATGATGATGAGAAAAATAAACTATAGCTTAATTGGAGATAAAATCAAATAGATACTAATTACTATTATATGACTTCTAAGGTAAACTTTTTATAAGGACACTGTCACAGGGTTAAGGCAGAAATTGGAAATTAACAACCTTTATTCTGGGGGTACGGGGGTTCCTCTGAACCTTGGGATGCTTGGTATTACAAGAGAAGACTTTTGGCGCTTCAGTTCCCTTAAGTCACGTCCCTGCTCCTCTTGTTCTTTAAACATATGGGTCAGCATTTGACTGTGTTCCTTCTGTTGTTTTATTATTTGCTCCATAGCTGCTTTGGTGATTGACTTTTCAATTAGGATATATTCAGTTATTCCCATCTTGACTCCAGCGTCCTTGCAGAGCAGAGAAATCACGCTTGGATAAGCCAACCTGGCCTCTTTTGAATTTTTGTTCGCAATCTTATAGAGTTCAGTGGAAATCAGCTGATGAACCTCCACTTCCTTCCCCATCATGATGCAATGAATCATCACTGCTCTTTTAACTGTGACTTCAAAACGGTTGCTAGTGGGCAACAAAGAACGCCCAATGAAGTCCAGCCATCCTCTGGCAACTGGTTTGAGATCCTCTCTCTTGAGTTGATTTGGGACGCCCTTTGTGTTGGTGGTCCACCTGGCTCCAGGGATACATATGTCCTCTAGAATCTTATCCAGGCCAATGTCTGCTCTCATCATCCTCCTGTTGAAGGAGTCTGGATCATCCTTTAGCTGAGGTAGCTTTATGAACAATCTTTCCCCTGACCATGGTCCGAAATTCGTAGCAGGCAGTTCCAGATAGTCTTTGCTTGTCAGCCTACCACATATTAGCATAGAACTCCTGGACCATGTTCCTTCCTACTTTCGTTTCAGGATTAGCTAGGACTTCCCAGTTCCTGATTCGAATTTGCTCCTGGATCTCCGGATATTCATCTTCTTTCAGATCAAATCTAACTTCCGGGATCACTGATCTTAGACCCATTACTTTAAGATAATGGTCTGAATGTTCTTTAGATAAGAACTTCCCTTGATTCCAAAGTGGTTTTGGAATGCTCTCTTTCTTGCCTCTTGGAGTGGATTGTTTTACTTTGGGAGCCATGATCTTAGTGATTTCGGATAAACACACCAAACTTAGAGGTTTGCTTGTCCTCAAGCAAAAGAAAAGAAAGGAGAGGGATAGAAGGAGATCGAGGTGCACTTGGTGATGGAGGAGGGGGGAGGCTGAACCCAATTTTAAAGGGGTGGGGGGGTGGGTTTTCGAAAGATTGGAAAAGATAAGCTAAAAAGATTGAGTTGAAAAAGATAAGATAGAAGATATAGTGTAATTTTGAAAAGATAGGATAGATTTTTGAAAAAGATAAATTTGGATTTTGAAAAAGATAATATGAAGATTTGAAAAAGATATGGATTAGTTGAAAAGATTTTTGAGTGAAAAAGATAGATTTGTTTTCAGAAAAGATTTTGAAAAGAGTTGGATTGAAAATGGAAAGATGGATTTTTAGAAATTAAGGATTTTAGAAATCAGGGTTCTTGACATGTTCATGTAAAAATCATGCCTTGAAGCATAAAATTTGAAATTAAAATGGAAATACGTGTGGGATAAATGGATTTGGCTCCTCCCTGTCTTCCTGGCGTTTGAACGCCCAAACACTGATTGTTTTGGGCGTTCAGCGCCCAAATGCTGATCTCCTGGGCGTTCAGCGCCCATTTGCTGCCATTCCTGGCGTTCAACGCCCAGTGGGTGGCCATTTCTGGCGTTGAACGCCCAAATTGCTACCATTACTGGCGTTCAGCGCCCAGTGGATGCCCATTTTGGGCGCTGAACGCCCAAAATGCCCCTTTACTGGCATTTTCTTGCCATTGAGCTCCCTATCTCTGTTTTGTGTGCAAATTCCTTCTGTAACCCTGTAAACTTATGCAAATGATTCTTTACCTTAGTGTCAGTAAACTTTATATAAACAAATAAAAAAGAAAAATAGGGCAAAATGTTTAGAGGATTAATGCCCCATGGCTGGGTTGCCTCCCAGCAAGCGCTTCTTTATTGTCTTTAGCTGGACCTTGCTGAGCTTTTAATCTAGCTTCAGCCTTGAGCATTCTTGCTCAAAGTTGCCTTCAAGATAATGCTTGATTCTCTGTCCATTGACAATGAACTTCTTATCAGAATCAATATCTTGAAGCTCCACGTAACCATATGGTGACACACTTGTAATCACGTATGGTCCCCTCCACCGGGATTTCAGTTTCCCGGGGAATAGCCTGAGTCTAGAGTTAAACAACAGGACCTTCTGTCCTGGTTCAAAGATTCTAGATGACAGCTTTCTGTCATGCCATTTTTTTTATTTTTCTTTATAAAGCTTGGCATTTTCGAAAGCTGTGAATCTGAATTCCTCTAGCTTATTTAGCTGGAGCAATCATTTTTCTCCTGCTAATTTGGCATCAAAGTTTAGGAACCTGGTTGCCCAATAGGCTTTATGTTCCAGTTCCACGGGCAGGTGACATGCCTTACCATAAACAAGTTGGTATGGAGAGGTCCCTATAGGGGTCTTGAATGCTGTTCTGTAAGCCCACAGAGCATCATCCAAGCTCCGTGCCCAATCCTTTCTACGGGTACTTACTGTCCGTTCCAGGATTCTCTTTAATTCTCTATTAGAGACTTCAGCTTGCCCATTGGTTTGTGGATGATATGGGGTGGCTATCTTGTGGCGAATTCCATACCGAACCATGGCAGAGTAAAGCTGTTTATTGCAGAAGTGAGTGCCCCCATCACTGATTAGTACTCTAGGGACACCAAACCTGCTAAAGATATGTTTCTGGAGGAACTTCAGCACTGTTTTAGTATCATTGTTGGGTGTGGCAATAGCCTCAACCCATTTTGATACATAGTCAACTGCCACCAGAATATAAGTGTTTGAGTATGATGGTGGGAAAGGTCCCATGAAGTCAATTCCCCATACATCAAACAACTCTATTTCCAAGATTCCTTGTTGAGGCATGGCGTAACCATGAGGCAGATTACCAGCTCTTTGGCAACTGTCACAATTACGTACAAACTCTCGGGAATCTTTATAGAGTGTGGGCCAATAGAAGCCACATTGGAGTACCATGGTGGCTGTTCGCTCACCTCCGAAATGGCCTCCATATTGAGATCCATGGCAATGCCATAGGATTCTCTGTGCTTCCTCTCTGGGGACACACCTACGGATAATTCCGTCTGCACATCTCTTAAAGAGATAGGGCTCATCCCACAAGTAGTACTTTGCATCAGTAACTAATTTTTTCTTTTGTATTCGATTGTACTCCTTGGGTATGAACCTTGCAGCTTTATAATTTGCAATATCGGCAAACCATGGTGCTTCCTGAATGGCAAATAGATGCTCATCAGGCAACGTCTCAGAGATCTCAAGAAAGGGGAGGGACGTCCCTTCCACTGGCTCTATCCGGGACAGATGATCAGCTACTTGGTTCTCTGTCCCTTTTCTGTCTCTTATTTCTATATCAAACTCTTGCAGAAGCAATACCCATCTGATGAGCCTGGGTTTTGAATCCTGCTTTGTGACTAGATACTTAAGAGCAGCATGGTCAGTGTACACAATCACCTTTGATCCTACAAAGTAGGATCTGAACTTGTCAATGGCGTAAACCACTGCAAGTAATTCCTTTTCTGTGGTTGTGTAATTTTTCTGGGCATCATTTAAAATGCGACTAGCATAATAAATGACATGCAGAAGCTTGTCATGCCTCTGTCCCAACACTGCACCAATGGCATGATCACTGGCATCACACATTAGCTCAAATGGTAATGTCCAGTCTGGTGCAGAAATAACTGGTGCTGTGACCAGCTTAGCTTTCAGTGTTTCAAACGCCTGCAGGCATGCTGTGTCAAACACAAATGGCGTGTCAGCAGCTAGCAGATTGCTTAGAGGTTTTGCGATTTTTGAAAAATCCTTTATAAACCTCCTATAGAATCCTGCATGTCCTAGAAAGCTTCTGATTGCCTTAACATTGGCAGGTGGTGGTAATTTTTCAATTACCTCTATTTTTGCTTGATCCACCTCTATTCCCTTGTTTGAGATTTTATGCCCAAGAACAATTCCTTCAGTCACCATGAAGTGACACTTTTCCCAGTTTAAAACTAGGTTGGTTTCTTGGCATCTTTTCAGAACAAGTTTCAGGTGATCAAGACAGGAGCTGAATGAGTCTCCATATACTGAGAAGTCATCCATGAAGACTTCCAGAAATTTTTCCACCATATCAGAGAAAATAGAGAGCATGCATCTCTGGAAGGTTGCAGGCGCATTACATAGCCCAAAGGGCATCCTTCTATAAGCAAACACTCCGGATGGACATGTGAATGCTGTTTTCTCTTGATCCTGGGGATCTACTGCAATCTGGTTATAGCCTGAGTAGCCATCCAAAAAGCAGTAATAATCATGACCTGCTAGTCTTTCTAGCATCTGGTCTATGAATGGTAGAGGAAAATGATCCTTTCTGGTGGCTGTATTGAGCCTTCTATAGTCAATACACATGCGCCACCCTGTAACTGTTCTTGTAGGAACCAGTTCATTTTTTTCATTATGAATCACTGTCATGCCTCCCTTTTTTGGGACGACTTGAAGAGGGCTCACCCAGGGGCTATCAGAAATAGGATAAATAATCCCAGCCTCCAGTAATTTGGTGACCTCTTTCTGCACCACTTCCTTCATGGCTGGATTTAGCCGCCTCTGTGGTTGAACCACTGGTTTGGCATTGTCCTCCAATAGGATTTTGTGCATGCATCTAGCTGGGCTTATGCCCTTAAGGTCGCCTATGGACCACCCAAGAGCTGTCTTGTGTGTCCTTAGCACTTGAATAAGTGCTTCCTCTTCCTGTGAATTTAAAGCAGAGCTTATGATTACTGGAAAAGTGTCACCTTCTCCCAGAAATGCATATTTCAAGGATGGTGGTAGTGGCTTGAGCTCGGGTTTAGGAGGTTTTTCCTCTTTCAGAAGAAAGTTCAGAGGCTCTTTCATGTCCTCTGAATCCTCCAAATCAGGCTGAACATCTTTAAAGATGTCTTCCAACTCTGATTCGAGTCTCTCAGCCATGTTGATCTCTTCTACCAAAGAGTCAATGAGATCAACTTTCATGCAGTCTGTTGATGTGTCTGGATGCTGCATGGCTTTGACAGCGTTCAACTTAAACTCATCATCATTGACTCTCAGGGTTATTTCCCCCTGTTGGACGTCAATGAGGGATCGTCCAGTTGCTAGGAAGGGTCTTCCTAGAATGAGAGTAGCACTCTTGTGCTCCTCCATTTCCAGCACAACAAAGTCAGTGGGAAAGGCGAATGGCCCAACTCTGACAATCATGTCTTTAATCACTCCTGATGGGTATTTAGTGGAACCATCAGCAAGTTGGAGACATATCCGGGTTGGTTTAACTTCTTCAGTTAAGCCAAGCTTCCTGATAGTGGCTGCAGGTATTAGGTTGATGCTTGCCCCAAGATCGCATAAAGCTGTCTTGGTGCAATCACCTTCTAATATGCATGGTATCAGAAAACTCCCAGGGTCTTTAAGCTTTTCAGGAAAGCTTTTCAGAATGACTGCACTGCATTCATCAGTGAGGAGAACTCTTTCTGTTTCTCTCCACTCCTTTTTATGACTCAAGATTTCTTTCATGAACTTGTCATAAGAAGGTATTTGCTCAAGTGCCTCTGCAAATGGAATCTTTATTTCAAGAGTCCTTAGATAATCTGCAAAGCGAGCAAATTGCTTATCCTGCTCCTCTTTCCGGAGTTTTTGAGGATAAGGTATCTTGGCTTTATATTCCTCAACCTTAGTGGTTAAAGAAGCCTTTTTAGAGGGGTTGTTATCAGCACTTGTGTGTGTCTGATCCCTCACTGGCAATTGAATGCCAGAGTCAGAAGCTGGAGTGACGTTAGACGCCAGCTCACTGTCTGTTCCTGGCGCCTGAACGCCAGAAATGTGCCCATTTTGGGCGTTCAACGCTGGATTCTGCCCCATTTGGGCGTTCAACGCCAGATTCTTGCCCATTTCTGGCGTTGAACGCTAATCTTGCCTTGTTTCTGGCGCTAAACGCCAGTTTTGGGCATGGTCTGGGCGTTCAGCGCCAGCCTTCCACCCATTTTCTGGCGTTTTAGTGCCAGAATTATTTTTCCCTGGGCTCTTACTGTCCTCAGGTGAATCTTTGGTGGGTCGCTCATTTCTTGAATTTTTTATGCCTTGAGGTGGGGTATTTAGTGTTTTCCCACTCCTCAATTGAACTGCTTGACATTCTTCTGCTATTTGCCTTGATAGCTGCTGCTTTGTTTGCTTAAACTGTTCGTCCATATGTATATTAGCTATCCTTGTCTCCTGTAGCCTGTCCTTGAATTCAGCTAACTGCTTTGTTAGAAAATCCAATTGCTGATTGAATTCAGCAGCTTGTTTTACAGTACTGAATTCAGCAGTTACTGTTTTAACCTCTTCATTCATGGAAGGGTTGCTGCTTAGATACAGATGCTGATTCCTGGCAACTGTATCAATGAGCTCTTGAGCCTCTTCAATTGTCTTTCTCATATGGATAGATCCACCAGCTGAGTTATCTAGAGACATCTGAGCTCCTTCTGCAAGCCCATAGTAGAAGATGTCTAACTGAACCCACTCTGAAAACATTTCAGAGGGGCATTTTCGTAGCATCTCTCTGTATCTCTCCCAGGCATCATAAAGAGATTCATTATCTCCTTGTTTAAAGCCTTGGATGTCCAGCCTTAGCTGTGTCATCCTTTTTGGAGGAAAATACTGATTCAGGAATTTTTCTGTCAGCTGTTTCCATGTTCTTATGCTGGCCTTAGGTTGGTTATTTAACCACCTCTTAGCTTGATCTTTTACAGCAAATGGGAACAGTAATAGTCTGTAGACATCCTGATCTATTTCCTTATCATGTACTGTGTCAGCAATTTGTAGAAATTGTGCCAGAAACTCTGTAGGTTCTTCCTGTGGAAGACCGGAATACTGGCAACTTTGCTGCACCATGATAATGAGCTGAGGATTCAACTCAAAGCTACTGACTCCAATGGAGGGTATGCAGATACTACTCCCATATGAAGCAGTAGAGGGGTTAGAATATGACCCCAGAGTCCTCCTGGACTGTTCATCTCCATTTATGTCCATGATGGATATATGGATATAACTTGGACTGATTTACCTTTTTAATTATTTTATTTTATGGAAAGAGGACAACTTAACCAAAAATAAAAATAACAAAAATTATGATTTTCGAAAAAGTGAGGGGAGAAAAAGTGGTTAGAAAGTTTTGAAAAAGATATGATTTGGAAAAGATTTAAAAAAAAATTTTTTTTTTATTTAATTTTCGAAAATTTGTTTTGAAAGTAGAGAGAAAAGATATTTTTGAATTTAGTGAGGAAAGAGAAAAACAATAGGATAGCACAAGATTTAAAATTTTTAGATCTAGTGTTCTTTGTTTTCGAAAAATTTGGAGGGAAAACACCAAGGAACACCAAACTTAAAAATTTTAAGATCAAGACCAAACCAAAATTTTCGAAAATCAAAGGAAATCAACAGGAAAACACCAAACTTAAAGTTTGGCACAAAATTTAATAGAGAAAATATTATTTAGGAAAAAGAAGGTTTTGAAAAGAATATAAAAGATTCTAACCCAATTACCAAGAACACAGATTAACGCTCTAGCCAAATGAGTTATGGAAATTTTCAAAAAATTTTAAGAAAAATCAACAAGAAAACACCAAACTTAAAGTTTGGCACAGGATTTAACAGAAAAATGATTTTTGAAGAAGGTTTTAAAAATATGATAGCCAATTACCATGAACATAAACACCACGTTCTAACTAACTGAGCTATAAAATTAAAGTGTTTTAACAAGGGATAAATAATAAAAGACTCTAAACCAAAAAGAAAGAATTTTTTTCTAATCTAAGCAACAAAATAATCCGTCAGTTGTTCAAACACGAACAATCCCCGGCAACGGCGCCAAAAACTTGGTGCACGAATTGTGAATCACACTTTTCACAACGCGTACCACTAACCAGCAAGTGCACTGGGTCGTCCAAGTAATACCTCACGTGAGTAAGGGTCGAATCCCACGGAGATTGTTGGTTTGAAGCAATCTATGGTTATCTTGTAAATCTTAGTCAGGAAGTCAATTATGTTTATCAGTTGAATTGCGAATAAACAATAGAGCATGGATTAAAGGTTACTTGTTATGCAGTAATGGAGAATATGTTGGAGTTTTTGGAGATGCTTTGTCTTCTGAATCTTTGCTTTCCTCTGTCTTCTTGTTCACGCACGCACGTCCTCCTATGGCAAGCTGATGAGCGGATATTTTATACGCTTTTTGGGGTTAATTTCATATAGTTTTGAGTATGTTTTAGTTAGTTTCTAGTTTATTTCCAGTAGTTTTTAGAAAAAATTCATATTTCTGGACTTTACTATGAGTTGTGTGTTTTTCTGTAATTTCAGGTATTTTTCTGGCTGAAATTGAAGGAGCTGAGCAAAAATCTGATTCAGGCTGAAAAAGGACTGCTGATGCTGTTGGATTCTGACCTCCGTGTACTAAAAGTGGATTTTCTGGAGCTACAGAACTCGAAATGGCGTGCTTCCGATTGCTTTGGAAATTAGACATCCAGGGCTTTCCAGCAATATATAATAGTCCATACTTTGCACAAGCATAGACGACGTAAACTGGCGTTCAACGCCAGTCCTCTGCCCAATTCTGGCGTCCAGCGCCAGAAAAGGATCAAAAACTGGAGTTGAACGCCCAAACTGGCACAAAAACTGGCGTTCAACTCCACAAATGGCCTCTGAACGTGAATTGCTTAAGTCTCAGCCCCAGCACACACCAAGTGGGCCCCAGCACACCAAGTGGGCCCTAGAAGTGGATCTCTGCATCATCCATCATAGTCCACTCATATTTTGTAACCCTAGGCTACTAGTTTAGTATTTAAACGACTTTTAGAGACTTATTTTGTATCTCATGACATTTCAGATCAAAACTTTGTATTCTCTGACGGCATGAGTCTCTAAACCCCATTGTTGGGGGTGAGGAGCTCTGCTGTGTCTCGATGAATTAATGCAAGTATTTCTGTTTTCCATTCAAACACGCTTGTTCCTATCTAAGATGTTCATTCGCACTTAACTGTGATGAAGGTGATGATCCGTGACATTCATCACCTTCCTCAAACCATGAACGTGTGCCTGACAACCACCTCCGTTCTATATCCGATTGAATGAGTATCTCTGAGATCTCTTAATCAGAATCTCCGTGGTATAAGCTAGAACTGATGGCGGCATTCATGAGAATCCGGAAAGTCTAAACCTTGTCTGTGGTATTCCGAGTAGGATTCAAGGATTGAGTGACTGTGACGAGCTTCAAACTCCTGAAGGCTGGGCGTTAGTGACAGATGCAAAAGGATATTAAATCCTATTCCAACCGGATCGAGAACCAACCGGTGATTAGCCGTGCTGTGACAGAGCGCGTGAGCGTAGTTTTCACTGGAAGGATGGAAGGTAGCCATTGACAACGGTGATCCACCAACACACAGGTTGCCATAGGAGGACGTGCGTGCGTGAATCAGAAGACAGAAGAAAGCAGAGATTCAGAAGACAAAGCATCTCCAAAACTCCAACATATTCTCCATTACTGCACAACATGTAACCTTTAATTTATGCTCTCTTGGTTATTCACAATTTAACTGATAAACATAATTGACTTCCTGACTAAGATTTACAAGATAACCATAGATTGCTTCAAACCAACAATCTCCGTGGGATTCGACCCTTACTCACGTAAGGTATTACTTGGACGACCCAGTGCACTTGCTGGTTAGTGGTACGCGTTGTGAAAAGTGTGATTCACAATTCGTGCACCAAGTTTTTGGCGCCGTTGCCGGGGATTGTTCGTGTTTGGACAACTAACGGTTTATTTTGTTGCTTAGATTAGGAAAAATTTTCTCTTTTTGGTTTAGAGTCTTTTATTATTTATCCCTTGTTAAAACACTTTAAATTTATAGCTCAGTTAATTAGAACGTGGTGTTTATATTCATGGTAATTGGCTATCATATTTTTTAAAACCTTTTTCAAAAATAATTTTTCTGTTAAATCCTGTGCCAAACTTTAAGTTTGGTGTTTTCAAAAATAATCTTTCTTAAAATTTTCGAAAATTTTCATAACTCATTTGGCTAGAGCGTTAATCTGTGTTCTTGGTAATTGGGTTAGAGTCTTTTATATTCTTTTCAAAACCTTCTTTTTCATAAATAATATTTTTCTATTAAATCTTGTGCCAAACTTTAAGTTTGGTGTTTTCTTGTTGATTTCCCTTTGGTTTTCGAAAATTTTGGTTTGGTTTTCTAAAAATTTTAAGTTTGGTGTTCTTTCTTCATGTTCTTGTGTTCTTGTGAGTCTTCAAAGTGTTCTTGAGTTTTCCTTGTGTCTTGATCTTAAAATTTTTAAGTTTGGTGTTCCTTGGTGTTTTCCCTCCAAAATTTTCAAAAACAAGGAGCATTAGATCTAAAAATTTTAAATCTTGTACTATCTTATTGTTTTTCTCTCTCCTCACTAAATTCAAAAATATCTTTTCAAAATATCTCTTCTAACTTCCTAACTTCTTATCTTTTCAAAATTTGTTTCAACTAACCAACTAACTTTTTGTTTGTTTCTTAACTTTTTCAAAACTACCTAACTAACTCTCTCTCTCTAATTTTCGAAAATATCTTCCCTCTTTTTCAAAAATTTCTTTTTTTTTTAACTAATTAATTTTTATTTTCTTTTACGAAAAAAAAAATTTCATTCCAAAATTCAAATTCTTTTTAGTTCTTTTATTTTATTTAAGTATTTACTTCTTATAAAATAAAATAAATAAAAAGATAAATCAGTCCAAGTTATATCCATATATCCATCATGGACATAAGTGGAAATGAACAGTCCAGGAGGACTCTGGGGTCATATTCTAACCCCTCTACTGCTTCATATGGGAGTAGCATATGCATACCCTCCATTGGAGTTAGTAGCTTTGAGTTGAATCCTCAGCTCATTATCATGGTGCAGCAAAGTTGCCAGTATTCCGGTCTTCCACAGGAAGAACCTACAGAGTTTCTGGCACAATTTTTACAAATTGCTGACACAGTACATGATAAGGAAATAGATCAGGATGTCTACAGACTATTACTATTTCCATTTGCTGTAAAAGATCAAGCTAAGAGGTGGTTAAATAACCAACCTAAGGCCAGCATAAGAACATGGAAACAGCTGACAGAAAAATTCCTGAATCAGTATTTTCCTCCAAAAAGGATGACACAGCTAAGGCTGGACATCCAAGGCTTTAAACAAGGAGATAATGAATCTCTTTATGATGCCTGGGAGAGATACAGAGAGATGCTACGAAAATGCCCCTCTGAAATATTTTCAGAGCGGGTTCAGTTAGACATCTTCTACTATGGGCTTGCAGAAGGAGCTCAGATGTCTCTAGATTACTCAGCTGGTAGATCTATCCATATGAGAAAGACAATTGAAGAGGCTCAAGAGCTCATTGATATAGTTGCCAGGAATCAGCATCTGTATCTAAGCAGCAACCCTTCCATGAATGAAGAGGTTAAAACAGTAACTGCTGAATTCAGTACTGTAAAACAAGCTGCTGAATTCAATCAGCAATTGGATTTTCTAACAAAGCAGCTAGCTGAATTCAAGGACAGGCTACAGGAGACAAGGATAGCTAATATACATATGGACGAACAGTTTAAGCAAACAAAGCAACAGCTATCAAGGCAAATAGCAGAAGAATGCCAAGCAGTTCAATTAAGAAGTGGGAAAACATTAAATACCCCACCTCAAGGCATCAAAAATTCAAGAAATGAGCAACCCACCAAAGATTCACCTGAGGACAGTAAGAGCCCAGGAAAAAATAATTCTGGCACTAAAATGCCAGAAAATGGGTGGAAGGCTGGCGCTGAACGCCCAGACCATGCCCAAAACTGGCGTTCAGCGCCAGAAACAAGGCAGGATTGGCGTTCAACACCAGAAATGGGCAAGAATCTGGCGTTGAACGCCCAAATGGGGCAGAATCCAGCGTTGAACGCCCAAAATGGGTACATTTCTGGCGTTCAGGCGCCAAGAACAGACAGTAAGCTGGCGTCTAATGTCACTCCAGCTTCTGACTCTGGCACTCAATTGCCAGTGAGGGATCAGACACACACAAGTGCTGATAACAACCCCTCTAAAAAGGCTTCTTTAACCACTAAGGTTGAGGAATATAAAGCCAGGATACCTTATCCTCAAAAACTCCGGAAAGAGGAGCAGGATAAGCAATTTGCTCGCTTTGCAGATTATCTAAGGACTCTTGAAATAAAGATTACATTTGCAGAGGCACTTGAGCAAATACCTTCTTATGCCAAGTTCATGAAAGAGATCTTGAGTCATAAAAAGGAGTGGAGAGAAACAGAAAGAGTTCTCCTCACTGAAGAATGCAGTGCAGTCATTCTGAAAAGCTTTCCTGAAAAGCTTAAAGACCCTGGGAGTTTTCTGATACCATGCATATTAGAAGGTGATTGCACCAAGACAGCTTTATGCGATCTTGGGGCAAGCATCAACCTGATACCTGCATCCACTATCAGGAAGCTTGGCTTAACTGAAGAAGTTAAACCAACCCGGATATGTCTCCAACTTGCTGATGGTTCCACTAAATACCCATCAGGCGTGATTGAGGACATGATTGTCAGAGTTGGGCCATTCGCCTTTCCCACTGACTTTGTTGTGCTGGAAATGGAGGAGCACAAGAGTGCTACTCTCATTCTAGGAAGACCCTTCCTAGCAACTGGACGATCCCTCATTGATGTCCAACAGGGGGAAATAACCCTGAGAGTCAATGATGATGAGTTTAAGTTGAACGCTGTCAAAGCCATGCAGCATCCAGACACATCAACAGACTGCATGAAAGTTGATCTCATTGACTCTTTGGTAGAAGAGATCAACATGGCTGAGAGTCTCGAATCAGAGTTGGAAGACATCTTTAAAGATGTTCAGCCTGATTTGGAGGATTCAGAGGACATGAAAGAGCCTCTGAACTTTCTTCTGAAAGAGGAAAAACCTCCTAAACCCGAGCTCAAGCCACTACCACCATCCTTGAAATACGCATTTCTGGGAGAAGGTGACACTTTTCCAGTGATCATAAGCTCTGCTTTAAATTCACAGGAAGAGGAAGCACTTATTCAAGTGCTAAGGACACACAAGACAGCTCTTGGGTGGTCCATAGGTGACCTTAAGGGCATAAGCCCAGCTAGATCCATGCACAAAATCCTATTGGAGGATAATGCCAAACCAGTGGTTCAACCACAGAGGCGGCTAAATCCAGCCATGAAGGAAGTGGTGCAGAAAGAGGTCACCAAATTACTAGAGGCTGGGATTATTTATCCCATTTCTGATAGCCCCTGGGTGAGCCCTGTTCAAGTAGTCCTAAAAAAGGGAGGCATTACAGTGATTCATAATGAAAAAAATGAACTGGTTCCTACAAGAACAGTTACAGGGTGGCGCATGTGTATTGACTACAGAAGGCTCAATACAGCCACCAGAAAGGATCATTTTCCTTTACCATTCATAGACCAGATGCTAGAGAGACTAGCAGGTCATGATTATTACTGCTTTTTGGATGGCTATTCAGGCTATAACCAGATTGCAGTGGATCCCCAGGATCAAGAGAAAACAGCATTCACATGTCCATCTGGAGTGTTTGCTTATAGAAGGATGCCATTTGGGCTATGTAATGCGCCTGCAACCTTCCAGAGATGCATGCTCTC
Source organism: Arachis ipaensis (assembly GCF_059453495.1). NCBI lineage: Eukaryota > Viridiplantae > Streptophyta > Magnoliopsida > Fabales > Fabaceae > Arachis > Arachis ipaensis. The sequence goes on from NC_142440.1 coordinate 82,679,506, forward strand.
TATTTTCTCTGACATGGTGGAAAAATTTCTGGAAGTCTTCATGGATGACTTCTCAGTATATGGAGACTCATTCAGCTCCTGTCTTGATCACCTGAAACTTGTTCTGAAAAGATGCCAAGAAACCAACCTAGTGTTAAACTGGGAAAAGTGTCACTTCATGGTGACTGAAGGAATTGTTCTTGGGCATAAAATCTCAAACAAAGGAATAGAGGTGGATCAAGCAAAAATAGAGGTAATTGAAAAATTACCACCACCTGCCAATGTTAAGGCAATCAGAAGCTTTCTGGGGCATGCAGGATTCTATAGGAGGTTTATAAAGGATTTTTCAAAAATCACAAAACCTCTAAGCAATCTGCTAGCTGCTGACACGCCATTTGTGTTTGACACAGCATGCCTGCAGGCGTTTGAAACGCTGAAAGCTAAGCTGGTCACAGCACCAGTCATTTCTGCACCAGACTGGACATTGCCATTTGAGTTAATGTGTGATGCTAGTGATCATGCCATTGGTGCAGTATTGGGACAGAGGCATGACAAGCTTCTGCATGTCATTTATTATGCCAGTCGCGTTCTAAATGATGCCCAGAAAAACTACACAACCACAGAAAAAGAACTACTTGCAGTGGTTTACGCCATTGACAAGTTCAGATCATACTTAGTAGGATCAAAAGTGATTGTGTATACTGACCACGCTGCTCTTAAATATCTACTCACAAAGCAGGATTCAAAACCCAGGCTCATCAGATGGGTATTGCTTCTGCAAGAGTTTGATATAGAAATAAGAGACAGAAAAGGGACAGAGAACCAAGTGGCTGATCATCTGTCCCGGATAGAGCCAGTGGAAGGGACGTCCCTCCCCTTTCTTGAGATCTCTGAGACGTTCCCTGATGAGCATCTATTTGCCATTCAGGAAGCACCATGGTTTGCCGATATTGCAAACTATAAAGCTGCACGGTTCATACCCAAGGAGTACAATAGAATACAAAAGAAGAAATTAGTCACTGATGCAAAGTACTACTTGTGGGATGAACCCTATCTCTTTAAGAGATGTGCAGACGGAATTATCCGTAGGTGTGTCCCCAGAGAGGAAGCACAAAGAATCCTATGGCATTGCCACGGATCTCAATATGGAGGCCATTTCGGAGGTGAGCGAACAGCCACCAAGGTCCTCCAATGTGGCTTCTATTGGCCCACACTCTATAAAGATTCCCGAGAGTTTGTACGTAATTGTGACAGTTGCCAAAGAGCTGGTAATCTGCCTCATGGTTACGCCATGCCTCAACAAGGAATCTTGGAAATTGAGTTGTTTGACATATGGGGAATTGACTTCATGGGACCTTTTCCACCATCATATTCAAACACTTATATTCTGGTGGCAGTTGACTATGTATCAAAATGGGTTGAGGCTATTGCCACACCCACCAATGATACTAAAACAGTGCTGAAGTTCCTCCAGAAACATATCTTTAGCAGGTTTGGTGTCCCTAGAGTGTTAATCAGTGATGGGGGCACTCACTTCTGCAATAAACAGCTTTACTCTGCCATGGTTCGGTATGAAATTCGCCACAAAGTGGCCACACCATATCATCCACAAACCAATGGGCAAGCTGAAGTCTCTAACAGAGAATTAAAGAGAATCCTGGAACGGACAGTAAATACCCGTAGAAAGGATTGGGCAAGGAGCTTGGATGATGCTCTGTGGGCTTACAGAACAGCATTCAAGACCCCTATAGGGACCTCTCCATACCAACTCGTGTATGGTAAGGCATGCCACTTGCCCGTGGAACTAGAACATAAGGCCTACTGGGCAACCAGATTCCTAAACTTTGATGCCAAATTAGCAGGAGAAAAACGATTGCTCCAACTAAATGAGCTAGAGGAATTCAGATTCACAGCTTTCAAAAATGCCAAGCTTTATAAAGAAAAATAAAAAAAATGGCATGACAGAAAGCTGTCATCTAGAATCTTTGAACCAGGACAGAAGGTCCTGTTGTTTAACTCTAGACTCAGGCTATTCCCCGGGAAACTGAAATCCCGGTGGAGGGGACCATATGTGATTACAAGTGTGTCACCATATGGTTATGTGGAGCTTCAAGATATTGATTCTGATAAGAAGTTCGTTGTCAATGGACAGAGAATCAAGCATTATCTTGAAGGCAACATTGAGCAAGACTGCTCAAGGCTGAAGCTAGATTAAAAGCTCAGCAAGGTCCAGCTAAAGACAATAAAGAAGCGCTTGCTGGGAGGCAACCCAGCCATGGGGCAACAATCCTCTAAGCATTTTTGCCCTGTTTCTATTTTTATTTTTATTTGTTTATATAGAGTTCATTGACAACAAGGTAAATAATCATTTACAGAAGACCTCGGCACACAAAACAGAGTAAAAGAGCTCAATGGCAAGAAAACGCCAGTAAAGGGGCATTTTGGGCGTTCAGCGCCCAAAATGGGCATCCACTGGGCGCTGAACGCCAGTAATGGTAGCAATCTGGGCGTTCAACGCCAGAAATGGCCACCTACTGGGCGTTGAACGCCAGTAATGGCAACAACTGGGCGCTGAACGCCCAGGAGATCAGCATTTGGGCGCTGAACGCCCAAAACAAGCAATGTTTGGGCGTTCAAACGCCAGGAAGACAGGGAGGAGCCAAATCCAGTTATCCCACACGTATTTCCATTTTAATTTCAAATTTTATGCTTCTATGCATGATTTTTACATAAACATATCAAGAACCCTGATTTCTAAAATCCTTAATTTCTAAAAATCCATCTTTCCAAATTCAATCCAACTCTTTTCAAAATCTTTTCTGAAAACAAATCTATCTTTTTCACTCAAAAATCTTTTCAACTAATCCATATCTTTTTCAAATATCCATATTATCTTTCTCAAAATTCAGAGTTATCTTTTTCAAAAATCTATCATATCTTTTCAAAATTAAACTCTATCTTCTATCTTATCTTTTTCAACTCAATCTTTTTATCTTATCTCTTCCAATTTTTCGAAAACCCACCCCCCCCACCCCTTTAAAATTGGGTTCGGCCTCCCCCCTCCTCCATCAACAAGTGCACCTCGATCTCCTTCTATCCCTCTCCTTTCTTTTCTTTTGCTTGAGGACAAGCAAACCTCTAAGTTTAGTGTGTTTATCCGAGATCACTAAGATCATGGCTCCCAAAGGAAAACAATCCACTCCAAGAGGCAAGAAAGAGAGCGTTCCAAAACCACTTTGGAATCAAGGGAAGTTCTTATCTAAAGAACATTCAGACCATTATCTTAAAGTAATGGGTCTGAGATCAGTGATCCCGGAAGTTAGATTCGATCTGAAAGAAGACGAATATCCGGAGATCCAGGAGCAAATTCGAATCAGGAACTGGGAAGTCCTAGCTAATCCTGAAACGAAAGTAGGAAGGAACATGGTCCAGGAGTTCTATGCTAATATGTGGCAGACTGACAAGCAAAGACTATCTGGAACAGCCTGCTACGAATTTCGGACCATGGTCAGGGGAAAGATTGTTCATACCACCCCTGACAAGATCAGAGAGATATTAAAGCTACCTCAGCTAAAGGATGACCCAGACTCCTTCAACAGGAGGATGATGAGAGTAGACATTGGCCTGGATAAGATCCTAGAGGACATATGTATCCCTGGAGCCAGGTGGACCACCAACACAAAGGGCGTCCCAAATCAACTCAAGAGAGAGGATCTCAAACCAGTTGCCAGAGGATGGCTGGACTTCATTGGGCGTTCTCTGTTGCCCACTAGCAACCGTTCTGAGGTCACAGTTAAAAGAGCAGTGATGATTCATTGCATCATGACGGGGAAGGAAGTGGAGGTTCATCAGCTGATTTCCACTGAACTCTACAAGATAGCTAATAAAAATTCAAGAGAGGCCAGGTTGGCTTATCCAAGCGTGATTTCTCTGCTCTGCAAGGACGCTGGAGTCAAGATGGGAATAACTGAATATATCCTAATTGAAAAGTCAATCACCAAAGCATCAATGGAGAGACAACAAGCACAGGAGGATCATATCAAGAAGAGAGCACAGGAATTCCTCCCAGAGATTCCTCAAGCGGAATATTGGGAATATCTTGAGACGTCTGTCACCAAGATACAGGACGCTATGGAGCAAATAATAAAACAACAGAAGGAACACAGTCAAATGCTGACCCATATGTTTAAAGAACAAGAGGAGCAGGGACGTGACTTAAGGGAACTGAAGCGCCAAAAGTCTTCTGTAATACCAAGCCTCCCAAGGATCAGAGGAACCCCCATACCCCCAGAATAAAGGTTGTTAATTTCCAATTTCTGCCTTAACTCTGTGACAGTGACCTTAGTATCTATTTGATTTTATCTCCAAGTAAGCTATAGTTTATTTTTTTCATCATCATTAAACATGAATAAAATAGTAGATCTTTTGAATAAGAAGCAATAAAATTTTGAGTTTAATAAAAGAAATTCTAATTGGTTAAATGTGGTGGCAATACTTTCTATCTTCTGAATGGATGCTTGAACAGTGCATATGTCTTTTGAATTTGTTGTTTAAGACTGTTAAATATGTTGGCTCTTGAAAGAATGATGAACATGAGACATGTTATTGATAATCTGAAAAATCATAAAAATGATTCTTGAAGCAAGAAAAAGCAGCAAAGAACAAAGCTTGCAGAAAAAAAAAAAAGCAAGCAGAAAAAGCCAAAAGCTCTTAAAACCAAAAGGCAAGGGCAAATAAAAAGGATCCCAAGGCTTTGAGCATCAGTGGATAGGAGGACCTAAAGGACTAAAATCCTGGTCTAAGCGGCTAAACCAAGCTGTCCCTAACCATGTGCTTGTGGCGTGCAGGTGTCAAGTGAAAACTTGAGACTGAGCGGTTAAAGTCAAGGTCCAAAGCAAAAAAAAAAAAAAAAGAAGAGTGTGCTTAAGAACTCTGGACACCTCTAATTGGGGACTTTAGCAAAAGCTGAGTCACAATCTGAAAAGGTTCACCCATTTATGTGTCTGTGGCATTTATGTATCCGGTAGTAATACTGGAAAACAAAGTGCTTAGGGCCACGGCCAAGACTCATAAAGAAGCTGTGTTCAAGAATCATCACACTGAACTAAGAGAATCAATAACACTATCTGAATTCTGAGTTCCTATAAGATGCCAATCACTCTGAGCTTCAATGGATAAAGTGAGATGCCAAAACTGTTCAGAAGCAAAAAGCTACTAGTCCCGCTCATCTAATTAGGATCTAAGCTTCAATCAAAAACTCTGAAATATTATTGCTTCTCAACCTATTAGTCTTCTATTTTATTTGTCTAGTTGCTTGAGGACAAGCAACAGTTTAAGTTTGGTGCTGTGATGAGCGGATATTTTATACGCTTTTTGGGGTTAATTTCATATAGTTTTGAGTATGTTTTAGTTAGTTTCTAGTTTATTTCCAGTAGTTTTTAGGAAAAATTCATATTTCTGGACTTTACTATGAGTTGTGTGTTTTTCTGTAATTTCAGGTATTTTTCTGGCTGAAATTGAAGGAGCTGAGCAAAAATCTGATTCAGGCTGAAAAAGGACTGCTGATGTTGTTGGATTCTGACCTCCCTGCACTAAAAGTGGATTTTCTGGAGCTACAGAACTCGAAATGGCGTGCTTCCAATTGTGTTGGAAAGTAGACATCCAGGGCTTTCCAGCAATATATAATAGTCCATACTTTGCACAAGAATAGATGACGTAAACTGGCGTTCAACGCCAGTCCTCTGCCCAATTCTGGCGTCCAGCGCCAGAAAAGGATAAAAAACTGGAGTTGAACGCCCAAACTGGCACAAAAACTGGCGTTCAACTCCACAAATGGCCTCTGCACGTGAATTGCTTAAGTCTCAGCCCCAGCACACACCAAGTGGGCCCCAGCACACCAAGTGGGCCCCAGAAGTGGATCTCTGCATCATCCATCATAGTCCACTCATATTTTGTAACCCTAGGCTACTAGTTTAGTATTTAAACGACTTTTAGAGACTTATTTTGTATCTCATGACATTTCAGATCAAAACTTTGTATTCTCTGACGGCATGAGTCTCTAAACCCCATTGTTGGGGGTGAGGAGCTCTGCTGTGTCTCGATGAATTAATGCAAGTATTTCTGTTTTCCATTCAAACACGCTTGTTCCTATCTAAGATGTTCATTCGCACTTAACTGTGATGAAGATGATGATCCGTGACATTCATCACCTTCCTCAAACCATGAACGTGTGCCTGACAACCACCTCCGTTCTATATCCGATTGAATGAGTATCTCTGAGATCTCTTAATCAGAATCTCCGTGGTATAAGCTAGAACTGATGGCGGCATTCATGAGAATCCGGAAAGTCTAAACCTTGTCTGTGGTATTCCAAGTAGGATTCAAGGATTGAGTGACTGTGACGAGCTTCAAACTCCTGAAGGCTGGGCGTTAGTGACAGATGCAAAAGGATATTAAATCCTATTCCAACCGGATCGAGAACCAACCGGTGATTAGCCGTGCTGTGACAGAGCGCATGAGCGTAGTTTTCACTGGAAGGATGGAAGGTAGCCATTGACAACGGTGATCCACCAACACACAGCTTGCCATAGGAAGACGTGCGTGCGTGAATCAGAAGACAGAGGAAAGCAGAGATTCAGAAGACAAAGCATCTCCAAAACTCCAACATATTCTCCATTACTGCACAACAAGTAACCTTTAATTTATGCTCTCTTGGTTATTCACAATTTAACTGATAAACATAATTGACTTCCTGACTAAGATTTACAAGATAACCATAGATTGCTTCAAACCAACAATCTCCGTGGGATTCGACCCTTACTCACGTAAGGTATTACTTGGACGACCCAGTGCACTTGCTGGTTAGTGGTATGCGTTGTGAAAAGTGTGATTCACAATTCGTGCACCACAAGCTATGTGTTGGTGGATCACCGTTGTCAATGGCTACCTTCCATCCTTCCAGTGAAAACTACGCTCACGCACTTTGTCACAGCACGGCTAATCACCGGTTGGTTCTCGATCCGGTTGGAATAGGATTTATTATCCTTTTGCATCTGTCACTAACGCCCAGCCTTCAGGAGTTTGAAGCTCGTCACAGTCATTCAATCCTTGAATCCTACTCGGAATACCACAGACAAGGTTTAGACTTTCCGGATTCTCATGAATGCCGCCATCAATTCTAGCTTATACCACGGACATTCTGATTAAGAGATCTCAGAGATACTTATTCAATCGGATATAGAACGGAGGTGGTTGTCAGGCACACGTTCATGGTTTGAGGAAGATGATGAATGTCACTGATCATCACCTTCATCACAGTTAAGCGCGAATTAACATCTTAGATAGGAACAAGCGTGTTTGAATAGAAAACAGAAATACTTGCATTAATTCATCGAGATACAGCAGAGCTCCTCACCCCCAACAATGGGGTTTAGAGACTCATGCCGTTAGAGAATACAAAGTTTAGATCTGAAATGTCATGAGATACCCAAAATAAGTCTCTAAAAGTTGTTTAAATATTAAACTAGTAGCCTAGGTTTACAAAAATTGGATAAACTATGATGGATGATGCAGAGATCCACTTCTGGGGCCCACTTGGTGTGTGCTGGGGCCCACTTGGTGTGTGCTGGGGCTGAGACTTAAGCAATTCACGTGCAGAGGCCATTTGTGGAGTTGAACGCCAGTTTTTATGCCAGTTTGGGCGTTCAACTCCAGCTTTTGATCCTTTTCTGGCGCTGGACGCCAGAATTGGGCAGAGGACTGGCGTTGAACGCCAGTTTATGTCGTCTATCCTTGTGCAAAGTATGGACTATTATATATTGCTGGAAAGCCCTGGATGTCTACTTTCCAACGCAATTGGAAGCACGCCATTTAAAGTTCTGTAGCTCCAGAAAATCCACTTTGAGTGCAGGGAGGTCAGAATCCAACAGCATCAGCAGTCCTTTTTCAGCCTGAATCAGATTTTTGCTCAGCTCCTTCAATTTCAGCCAGAAAAATACCTGAAATTACAGAAAAACACACAACTCATAATAAAGTCCAGAAATATGAATTTTTCCTAAAAACTAATAGAAATACACTAAAAACTAACTAACACATACTCAAAACTATATGAAATTAACCCCAAAAAGCGTATAAAATATCCGCTCATCAGAAGGTAACTTAGGAATTCTTGAGTTACTAATGTCCAAGTGATTGATAGTTGGTAGCCATTGACTCTAGCTCTCATTAATTCCATTAGTGAATAGCTAGGACTTATGGACTTGGATTGATATATAGCTCATTTGACTTTCCTCTATTTGTTAGAGGATGATTTAATGGGATTGATCCTTGCAAATTATCATATTGTGGTTAGTGATAAGGATAGAGATCCTTAACCACCAATCCTTGCCAAGACCTTTTCATCATTTGAATTCCTTTGCTACTTACTTTTCTTGTTTCCTATTCAAAACCCCAAAATATACATGTCCATAGCCAATAACAAGAACACTACCCTGCAATTCCTTTGAGAGATGACCCGAGGTTTAAATACTTTGGTTATTAGTTTTATTAGGGGTTTGTACTTGTGACAAACAAATTTTTGCATGAAAGGATTCTTTGTTGGTTTAGAAACTATACTTCGACGAGAATTTATTGTGAAATTCTATACCGATAATTTTTCATTCATCAGTAGTGAAGGATGATGATGAAGTGATGATTTATATTTGGAGAAGTGCAAAAATACTGAATATGAAATGAATGAGAATTGTACTGATGATGATTGACTGATATTAAATTATTGAGTATGTTAAAGATGGGCATATTCATTGTGTATAATCTGTTCCACTGTGTTGCATTATTTTTCTCTCTGTTGTAAAGTGTCCCGGACACTATATCCCATGAGTGTGACGGGCACTATATCCCAAGAGCATGGCCGGTGCTATATCCCAAGAGTGTGGAAGCACTTTACCCTGGGAATTGTGTCGGGCACTATATCCCATGAGTGTGACGGGCACTATATCCCAAGAGCGTGGTGGGCGCTATATTCCAAATGTGTAGGAACACTTTATCCCGGGAAATGTGGTGCACGAAATTGTGATCTCCAGGCTCAAACAAATCCTGGTAATGGCTCCAAAGCTTGGTGCTCTGATCTTAATTCATGATTGTCACAACTTCGATACAACTAACCAGCAAGTGCACTGGGTCGTCCAAGTAATACCTTACGTGAGTAAGGGTCGAATCCCACGGAGATTGTTGGTATGAAGCAAGCTATGGTCACCTTGTAAATCTCAGTCAGGCAGATATAAAGTGATAATGGTGTTTTCGAATATTATATAATAAAATAGGGATAGAGATACTTATGTAATTCATTGGTAGGAGTTTCAGATAAGCGAATGGAGATGCTTTTCGTTCCTCTGAACCTCTGCTTTCCTGCTATCTTCATCCAATCAGTCTTACTCCTTTCCATGGCTGGCTTTATGTGATACATCACCACTGTCAATGGCTACTTTCGGTCATCTCACAGGAAAATGATCCAATGCCCTGTCACGGCACGGCTAATCGTTTGGAGGCATCACCCTTGCCAATGGCTTCATCTTATCCTCTCAGTGAATAATATGCTCACGCACCCTGTCACGGCACGGCTATTCATCTGTCGGTTCTCGATCATGCTGGAATAGGATTTACTATCCTTTTGCGTCTGTCACTAACGCCCAACAATCGCGAGTTTGAAGCTCGTCACAGTCATTCAATCATTGAATCCTACTCGGAATACCACAGACAAGGTTTAGACTTTCCGGATTCTCTTGAATGCCGCCATCATTCTAGCTTACGCCACGAAGATTCTAGTTAGGAGATCTAAGAGATATTCATTCTAGCTTAATTCATGTAGAACAGAAGTGTTTGTCAGGCACGCGTTCATGAGGGAGAAGGATGATGAGCGTCACACATAATCATCACCTTCATCACGTTCTTGGGTGCGAATGGATATCTTAGAAGCGAAATAAGAAGAATTGAATAGAAAACAGTAGTACTTTGCATTAATCTTTGAGGAACAGCAGAGCTCCACACCTTAATCTATGGAGTGTAGAAACTCTACCGTGAAAATACATAAGTGAAAGTCCAGGCATGGCCGAGATGGCCAGCCCCTCTGATCTAAGAACCAGACGTCCAAAGATGCCTAATACAATAGTAAGAGGTCCTATTTATAATAAACTAGCTACTAGGGTTTACATGAGTAAGTATTTGATGTATAAATCCACTTCTGGGGCCCACTTGGTGTGTGTTTGGGCTGAGCTTAAGTGTTGCACGTGCAGAGGCCAATTGTGGAGTTGAACGCCAGTTTTTGTGCCAGTTTGGGCGTTCAACTCTGGTTTTGGATCCTTTTCTGGCGCTGGACGCCAGATTTGGGTAGAAAGCTGGCGTTGAACGCCAGTTTACGTCGTCAATTCTTGGCCAAAGTATGGACTATTATATATTGCTGGAAAGCCCTAGATGGCTACTTTCCAACGCAATTAGAAGCGCGCCATTTCGAGTTCTGTAGCTCCAGAAAATCCACTTTGAGTGCAGGGAGGTCAGAATCCAACAGCATCAGCAGTCCTTTTTCAACCTCTGAATCTGATTTCTGCTCAAGTCCCTCAATTTCAGCCAGAAAATACCTGAAATCACAGAAAAACACACAAACTCATAGTAAAGTCCAGAAATGTGAATTTAACACAAAATCTATTAAAAACATCCCTAAAAGTAACTAGATCCTACTAAAAACATACTAAAAACAATGTCAAAAAGCGTATAAATTATCCGCTCATCACAACACCAAACTTAAATTGTTGCTTGTCCCCAAGCAACTGAAAATCAAAATAGGATAAAAAGAATAGAATATACTATAAATTCCAAACTATCAATGAAACAGAGCTTCAATCATATGAGCGGGACTTATAGCTTTTTGCCTCTTGAATAGTTTTGGCATCTCACTTTATCTATTGAGGTTCAGAATGATTGGCATCTATAGGTACTTCAGATTTCGAATAGTGTTATTGACTCTCTTAGTTCAGTATGATGATTCTTGAACAAAGCTTCTTTATGAGTCTTGGCCGTGGCCCTAAGCACTTTGTTTTCCAGTATTATTGGGTGAACCCTTTCAGATTGTGACTCAGCTTTGCTAATGTCCCCAATTAGAGGTGTCCAGGGTTCTTAAGCACACTCTTTTTTTTTTTTTTTGCTTTGGACCTTGACTTTAACCGCTCAGTCTCAAGTTTTCACTTGACACCTACACGCCACAAGCACATGGTTAGGGACAGCTTGGTTTAGCCGCTTAGACCAGGATTTTATTCCTTTAGGCCCTCCTATCCATTGATGCTCAAAGCCTTGGGATCCTTTTTATTTCCTTTGCCTTTTGGTTTTAAGGGTTATTGGCTTTTTGCTCTTGCCTCTTGGTTTTAAGAGCTTTGGCTTTTTCTGCTTGCTTTTTCTTTTTCTTTCTATATTTTTTTTCGCCTATTTTTTTTTTTTTTTGCAAGCTTTGTTCTTTGCTGCTTTTTCTTGCTTCAAGAATCATTTTTATGATTTTTCAGATTATCAAATAACATGTCTCCTAGTCATCATTCTTTCAAGAGCCAACATATTTAACATTCTTAAACAACAACTTCAAAAGACATATGCACTGTTCAAGCATACATTCAGAAAACAAGAAGCATTGTCACCACATCAATATAATTAAACTAAGTTCAAGGATAAATTCAAAACTCATGTACTTCTTGTTCTTTTGATTTAAAACATTTTTTTTTAAGAGAGGTGATGGATTCATAGGACATTTATAACTTTAAGACATAGTTACTACTACTAATGATCATGTAATGAAGACACAAACATAGATAAGCACATAACATAGAAAATGAAAAACAGAGAAAGTAAGAACAAGGAATGAGTCCACCTTAGTGATGTCCTTGAGCTCTTCTATGTCTCTTCCTTGTCTTTGCTGCTCCTCCTTCATTGCTTTTAGATCTTCTCGGATTTCATGAAGGATGATGGAGTGCTCTTGATGTTCCACCCTTAGTTGCTTCCAATAATTGTGTGGAAGAAAATGTATCCCCTGAGGTATCTCAAGGATCTCTTGATTTGTAGTCAAATGTTCTACCACTGAGCTATAGACCCTTGATGGAAGCTTTTGTCTTCCCTTTCCTCTTTCTAGAGGCTTCTCTGGCCTTAGGTGCCATCAATGGTTATGGAAAAAACAAAAAAGCTATGCTTTTTACCACACCAAACTTAGAATGTTGCTCGCCCTCGAGCAAAAGAAGAAAGAATAGAAGAATAAGAAGAAGATATGGAGAAGATGGAGGGAGATGTGTATTCGGCCATATGGGTGGGATTGGGTGGGAAAGAGATGTTGAATTTTGAAGGAAAGTGGGTGTTTGGATGTGAGTGGTAAAGAGTTAATAGGGAAGAGTGTTTATTGGGAATAGAGGATGATTGAGAAGAGAGAAGAGAGTGAGTGGAGGTAGGTGGGGATCCTGTGGGGTCCACAGATCCTGAGGTGATCCTGTGAGGTCCACAGATCTTGAGGTGTCAAGGCATTTACATCCCTGCACCAATTTAGGCATGCAAAATGCCCTTGCACACAACTCTGGGCGTTCAGCGCCAGGTTGGTGCCCATTTTGGGCGTTCAACGCCCATTTGCTGCCATTTCTGGCGTTGAACGCCAGAACCATGCTTGTTCTGGGCGTTCAGCGCCAGGATGCTCCCATTCTGGGCGTTCAGCGCCAGAACTATGCTCTGTTCTGGCGTTTGAACGCCAGACAGATGCTCCTCCAGGGTGTGATTTTTCTTCTGCTGTTTTTGATTCCGTTTTTGAATTTTTTGTTTATTTTGTGACTCCACATGATCATGAACCTAAGAAAACATGAAAAACAATAAAAATAAGAATTAGATAAACATTGGGTTGCCTCCCAACAAGCGCTTCTTTAATGTCAATAGCTTGACAGTGGGCTCTCATGGAGCCTCACAGATGTGCAGAGCTTTGTTGAGACTCTCCAACACCAAACTTAGAGTTTGGATATGGGAGTTCAACACCAAACTTAGAGTTTGGTTGTGGCCTCCCAACACCAAACTTAGAGTTTGACTGTGGGGGCTCTGGTTGACTCTGCTTGGAGAGAAGCTTTTTCTGCTTCCTCCCCATGGTTGCAGAGGGAGATCCTTGAGTTTTAAACACAAGGGAGTTCTCATTCCATTGAAGGAATATTTCACCTCTGTCAACATCAATCACAGCTCTTGCTGTGGCCAGGAAAGGTCTTCCTAGGATGATGGATTCATCCTCTTCCTTTCCAGTATCCAGGACTATGAAATCAGCAGGGATGTAAAGGCCTTCAACCTTTACTAACACGTCCTCTACTTGTCCATAAGCCTGTTTTCTAGAGCTGTCTGCCATCTTTAATGAGAATTTAGCAGCTTGCACCCCATAGATTCCCAGTTTCTCTACTACAGAGAGGGGCATGAGGTTTATTCCTGAACCAAGGTCACACAGAGCCTTAAAGATCATGGTGCCTATGGTACAGGGTATTATGAACTTTCCAGGATCCTGTCTCTTCTGAGGCAATGTCAGTTGATCCAGATCACTTAGTTCATTGATGAACAAGGGAGGTTCAACTTCCCAAGTATCAATGCCAAATAATTTGGCATTCAGCTTCATGATTGCACCAAGAAACTTGGCAGTTTGCTCTTCAGTAACATCCTCATTCTCTTCAGAAGAGGAATACTCATCAGAGCTCATGAAGGGCATAAGGAGGTTCAATGGAATCTCTATGGTCTCTAGCTGAGCCCCAGAGTCCTTTGGTTCCTCAGAGGGAAGCTCCTTATTGACCACTGGACGTCCCAGGAGGTCTTCCTCCTTGGGATTCACGTCCTCTTCTCTCCTCACAGGTTCGGCCATGGCGCTTATGTCAATGGCCTTGCACTCTCCTTTTGGATTCTCTTCTGTATTGCTTGGGAGAGTACTAGGAGGGATTTCAGTGATCCTTTTACTCAGCTGGCCCACTTGTGCTTCCAGATTTCTAATGGAAGACCTTGTTTCATTCATGAAACTTACAGTGGCCTTAGATAGATCAGAGACTAGATTTGCTAAATTAGAAGCATTTTGTTCAGAGTTCTCTGTCTGTTGCTGAGTTGATGATGGAAAAGGCTTGCTATTGCTAAACCTGTTTCTTCCACCATTATTAAAGCCTTGTTGGGGCTTTTGATCCTTCCATGAGAAATTTGGATGATTTCTCCATGTTGAGTTATAGGTGTTTCCATAAGGTTCACCTAAGTAATTTACCTCTGCTATTGCAGGGTTCTCAGGATCATAGGCTTCTTCTTCAGAAGATGCCTCTTGAGTACTGTTGGATGCAGCTTGCATTCCATGCAGACTCTGGGAAATCATATTGACTTGCTGAGTCAATATTTTATTCTGAGCCAATATGGCATTCAGAGTATCAACCTCAAGAACTCCCTTCTTCATAGGCGTCCCATTACTCACAGGATTCCTTTCAGAAGTGTACATGAACTGGTTATTAGCAACCATGTCAATGAGTTCTTGAGCTTCTGCAGGCGTTTTCTTTAGGTGATTGGATCCACCTGCAGAGGTATCCAATGACATCTTAGATAACTCAGATAAACCATCATAGAATATATCCAGGATGGTCCATTCTGAAAGCATGTCAGAAGGACACTTTTTGGTCAACTGTTTGTATCTTTCCCAAGCTTCATAGAGAGATTCGCCTTCTTTCTGTCTGAAGGATTGAACATCAGCTCTAAGCTTGCTCAGCTTTTGAGGAGGAAAGTACTTGGCTAAGAAAGCCATGACCAGCTTATCCCAAGAGTTCAGGCTGTCTTTAGGTTGAGAATCCAACCATAATCTAGCTCTGTCTCTTACAGCAAAAGGGAAAAGCATGAGCCTGTAGACTTCAGGATCTACTCCATTAGTCTTAACAGTATCACATATCTGCAAGAATTCAGTTAAGAACTGAAAAGGATCTTCAGATGGAAGTCCATGAAACTTGCAGTTCTGCTGCATTAGAGAAACTAATTGAGGTTTTAGCTCAAAGTTGTTTGCTCCAATGGCAGGAATGGAGATGCTTCTTCCATGTAAATTGGAATTAGGTGCAGTAAAGTCACCAAGAATCTTCCTTACATTATTATTATTTTCGGCTGCCATCTCCTCTTCTTGTTTGAAAATTCCTAACAGGTGCTTACTGGTTAGTTATAATTCAGAGTCCTTTCAGGTTCTGGATCTGCTTCAACAAGAATATTCTTGTCCTTGCTCCTGCTCATATGACAAAGAAGAAGGCACAGAAAAATAATAATAATAGAGATCTCCTTTTTTTTTTTTTTTGAATGAGGGAGAGATGTTAGTAGATGAATAAATAAAAAAAAATAGAAGGAGATGAGAGAGAAGAGAATTTTCGAAAATAATTTTTGAAAAAGAGTTAGTGATTTTTGAAAATAGTTTTTGAAAAATGTTAGTAATTTTCGAAAATTAAGATTTAAAAATTAAAATAATTAATAAATTAAAAAGAAATTTTGAAAAAGGGGGAAGATATTTTCGAAAAATGAGAGAGAGAATTAGTTAGGTAGTTTTGAAAAAGTTAAGGAACAAACAAAAAGTTAGTTAGTTAGTTGAAACAAATTTTGAAAAGATAAGAAGTTAGGAAGTTAGAAAAGATATTTTGAAAAGATATTTTTTGAAAAAGATAAGATAAGTAGATATTTTTGAAAAGATATGATTGAAATTAGTTTTGAAAAAGATTTGATTTTTAAAATCACAATTAATGACTTGATTCATAAGAAATCACAAGATATGATTCTAGAACTTAAAGTTTGAATCTTTCTTAACAAGCAAGTAACAAACTTCAAACTTTTGAATCAAAACATTAATTGTTTATGTTATTTTCGAAAATTTGGTATAAAAATAAGAAAAAGATTTTTGAAAAATATTTTTGGAATTTTCGAAAATAACTAAGAATTTTTGAAAAAGATTTGATTTTTGAAAAAGATTTTTGAAAAAGATAAGATTTTCAAATTGAAAATTTGATTTGACTCATGAGAAACAATTTGATTTTAAAAATTTTTGAAAAAGTCAACTCAAATTTTCGAATTTGATGAGAGAAAAAGGGAAAGGTATTTTTTTGATTTTTGAATTTTTATGAAAACATGAAAAATATGCAATGCATGAAATTTTTAGATCAAAACAATGAATGCATGCAAGAATGCTATGAATGTCAAGATGAACACCAAGAACACTTTGAATGTCATGATGAACATCAAGAACATATTTTTGAAAAATTTTTAATGCAAAGAAAACATGCAAGACACCAAACTTAGAATTCTTTAATGCTTAGACACTAAGAATTCAAGAATGCATATGATAAACATGAAAAGACACAAAACAAAAATTCATCAAGATCAAACAAGAAGACTTACCAAGAACAACTTGAAGATCATGAAGAACACTATGAATGCATGATATTTTCGAAAAAATGCAAGATGCATATGCAAGTGACACCAAACTTATGATATGACTCAAGACTCAAACAAGAGCACAAAAATATTTTTGATTTTTATGATTTTCTAAATTTTTTGGATTTTTATTTTATATTTTTCGAAAAATTATATGAAAAAGAAAAAATAAGGATTCCAAAATTTTCAACATGAATTCCAGGAATCTTATGCTCTAAAGCTCCAATCAAAGGGTCAGGCATGGCTTAATAGCCAGCCAAGCTTTAGTATGTAACTCAGACATGACACGCCTGACATTCCTTACATTCAACAGCCAATTGGCTAAGAAAGATAAAGAAGCTCTTCTCTTGAGTATAAGGATTGAGACATGGCTTTACAGCCAGCCAGGCTTCAACATGCTTCATGAAACACTAGAATTCATTCTTAAAAATTCTGAAGCCATAGAATAATTTATTTTTGAAAACATTTTTTTTTTCGAAAACAAAGGAGAAAATTTTGAAAGATTTTTGAAAAATTTTTGAAAATAAAACAAAAAGAAAATTACCTAATCTGAGCAACAAGATGAACCGTCAGTTGTCCAAACTCGAACAATCCGCGGCAACGGCGCCAAAAACTTGGTGCACGAAATTGTGATCTCCAGGCTCGAACAAATCCTGGTAATGGCTCCAAAGCTTGGTGCTCTGATCTTAATTCATGATTGTCACAACTTCGATACAACTAACCAGCAAGTGCACTGGGTCGTCCAAGTAATACCTTACGTGAGTAAGGGTCGAATCCCATGGAGATTGTTGGTATGAAGCAAGCTATGGTCACCTTGTAAATCTCAGTCAGGCAGATATAAAGTGATAATGGTGTTTTCGAATATTATATAATAAAATAGGGATAGAGATACTTATGTAATTCATTGGTAGGAGTTTCAGATAAGCGAATGGAGATGCTTTTCGTTCCTCTGAACCTCTGCTTTCCTGCTATCTTCATCCAATCAGTCTTACTCCTTTCCATGGCTGGCTTTATGTGATACATCACCACTGTCAATGGCTACTTTCGGTCATCTCATGGGAAAATGATCCAATGCCCTGTCACGGCACGGCTAATCGTCTGGAGGCATCAACCTTGCCAATGGCTTCATCTTATCCTCTCAGTGAATAATATGCTCACGCACCCTGTCACGGCACGGCTATTCATCTGTCGGTTCTCGATCATGCTGGAATAGGATTTACTATCCTTTTGCGTCTGTCACTAACGCCCAACAATCGCGAGTTTGAAGCTCGTCACAGTCATTCAATCATTGAATCCTACTCGGAATACCACAGACAAGGTTTAGACTTTCCGGATTCTCTTGAATGCCGCCATCATTCTAGCTTACGCCACGAAGATTCTAGTTAGGAGATCTAAGAGATATTCATTCTAGCTTAATTCATGTAGAACAGAAGTGTTTGTCAGGCACGCGTTCATGAGGGAGAAGGATGATGAGCGTCACACATAATCATCACCTTCATCACGTTCTTGGGTGCGAATGGATATCTTAGAAGCAAAATAAGAAGAATTGAATAGAAAACAGTAGTACTTTGCATTAATCTTTGAGGAACAGCAGAGCTCCACACCTTAATCTATGGAGTGTAGAAACTCTACCGTGAAAATACATAAGTGAAAGTCCAGGCATGGCCGAGATGGCCAGCCCCTCTGATCTAAGAACCAGACGTCCAAAGATGCCTAATACAATAGTAAGAGGTCCTATTTATAATAAACTAGCTACTAGGGTTTACATGAGTAAGTATTTGATGTATAAATCCACTTCCGGGGCCCACTTGGTGTGTGTTTGGGCTGAGCTTAAGTGTTGCACGTGCAGAGGCCAATTGTGGAGTTGAACGCCAGTTTTTGTGCCAGTTTGGGCGTTCAACTCTGGTTTTGGATCCTTTTCTGGCGCTGGACGCCAGATTTGGGTAGAAAGCTGGCGTTGAACGCCAGTTTACGTCGTCAATTCTTGGCCAAAGTATGGACTATTATATATTGCTGGAAAGCCCTGGATGTCTACTTTCCAACGCAATTGGAAGCGCGCCATTTCGAGTTCTGTAGCTCCAGAAAATCTACTTTGAGTGCAGGAAGGTCAGAATCCAACAGCATCAGCAGTCCTTTTTCAACCTCTGAATCTGATTTCTGCTCAAGTCCCTCAATTTCAGCCAGAAAATACCTGAAATCACAAAAAAACACACAAACTCATAGTAAAGTCCAGAAATGTGAATTTAACACAAAATCTATTAAAAACATCCCTAAAAGTAACTAGATCCTACTAAAAACATACTAAAAACAATGTCAAAAAGCGTATAAATTATCCGCTCATCAAAATGCGACGGGCACTCTATCCCATGAGTGTGACGGAAACTATATCCCAAGAGTGTGACGGGCACTATATCCCAAGAGTGTGGATGCATGTCAAAAAGACGATATCTGGGTTAGCTACTAGGCATGTCGAGTTCTGGCAATGTATCAGACACGTGAGCCTACGACCAATAGGGTAGGCATACATTATATGCATTTGTCTATTTTGTTTGAGTGCACATTACTTGGGTTTTCCTAGTTGATTATCTATGATTATTTGCTATATGTTCCATGATGAATCCATATTTGATGATAATTTTTGGTTGAATTTGAGTGGATTTAATCATGTAAACTTGCACTTATTCCCTTAAATAGCATGCTTTTGATCTTTCATCCTAATTTGCACTTGATTTTGAAAACATGCTCTTTTATGCCTAATTTAGCCTATTTTATTTCATTTACCTTCCATTCGATACCTTGATGTTATTTGTGAGTGACTTCAGATGTATAAGGTAGGAATGGCTTGGTGAGAATGGAAGAGGAGCATGCAAAGAGGAGGAAGCATGAAGAATCAAAGGAGAAGAGTCAAGCGATATGTGTGTACGCACAGACCTGCGTGCGTACACACAAGCATCAAAGCAGAGCGAGGCTAGTGCGTGAACTGCATCTTATGCGTCGCACGACCATCCTGAGCATCGCCTAGTGTGCGTGCGCACACCCAGGATTTTTGGCAAAGTGTGCGTACGCACACGTCTATGCCTCCGCACAGGTACCTACACATGCCTTCATTAAAAATGCACGTGACTCGTGTTTTTGATGGATTAGAGGCCTAATTCTGAAGCCAATAGCTCATAATGAAGGGGGAAAACATCACCACAGCATAGGGAATCATTAGGATAGTTTTAGGAGTAGTAGTAGAAAGTTTTAGAGTAGTTTTTTCTCTAAGTTTTCCATCTTCTCTACTAGGGTTTATATTAGGGTTTTACATTCAAGTGCTATTTCCATTTTTGATCTTATATTTTGCTAGCTTTCATTGAAAGTATCTCTTTATTACTACTCTTTACAGTTATATCTTCTACAATCTTTCTTGTAATTGAAGTCATAGTTCAATTAAATATACCTTTTTTGTAATTTTGATTTGTTGTTGATGATTTTGATGATTGATGATTGTTATATGCTTGTTGGGGCTTGTATAGTGATTGTGATTAATTATTGCTCATAAGTTTCAAGTATTTTCTCATTTTTATCATGTTTTTTGTTTTTGCCCACTAAGTGTTTGACAAAATGTCAATTATGATTATGGGCTAATTCTCTATCTCTTGGCTTGGGAAAAATGAGTAATTGGGTTCCTAGAGTTAGAATGTCTAACATTTAGTGATGATTTTGGATTGTTAATTGTTCTTGTTCCCACTAACGCTAATTTGTTGCTAAGGCAATTAGCCAGCAAGTTAGGATTTGTGGGTTGAGAACACTTACGCTCATTTAACTTACTCTCCGATGTGAGGGTTGACCAAGTGAGACTAATCTATTCTAATTGTCATAGTTGTGGTTTCAACAAGGAAAGAACCCTTAGCTCATTCCAAGCCAAGATTCCATTTAAGCTTTAAATTCACACACATTTACATCAATCAATTTTATACCTTATTTGTCTATATCACATAGCTAGTTCTTTAATTCCTTTATTAGTTCATTTATTACAATTTTGAATGTTCTTTCATTTCTTTATATGTTCATCTCTTCGTTGAAAACCCATTGAGCTTCACAACCGAAATTGCACACTCATTGGTTTCAAGTGTCCTTGCGAGATGACCGGGGAATTGAAAGCTCCCGGAATTGAATTGGTTTTGAATAGTGACATCTTTGAATTCAAACTTTGATGTTGGTTGATGGTAGGTTTGGAACTATACTTGTAACAGAGAAATTCTATTTTTGAGAGAAATTCCTAACCTACTATTGGCCACGCACCATGTTTTTGGTGCCGTTGCCGGGGATCACACATTAAGTGCAATGAGTGCTATAATTTTGGTTGTTGTGAATATGTGAATAGTGTGAATATTTGTTTTTATTTGTTTGTTACTTGAAACTAATTATAGATGGCACTTCTATCTAGTTGGTTTTAGTAGTATTGACTATTAGGTTGTTTTTTTGTTTATTTGCTTGTTCTTGTTTTGCTTTTGTTAATTGCATACTTCCATTGATTCCTCAGTTGAATGACACTGTCGCTTCCAGACCTGAGTTTGGCCCATTTTGATCCAGAAATAGAAAGAACTTTAACTCATACTAGGCAAGCTCGGCGCCGGCTAGCATTTGTGAATAGTGAATCGGGCTCTCTTGAAGAGCACACTAATTCACCACCACCCTCAAACCGTGATCCTTATTCTTCCAATAACGAGGAAACCTTATATTCTTCCGTGGGAAGTGCTGAAGTTTCTTTAAGTGAATCAGGTGACAGCACCATGGAGGAACCACCTCGTAGAATAACCTTGAAGGAAGCCAGAGCCCCAGATATCAACTTGCAACCGATACAAATTCGTTATCCGGATTTGGATCAAAATTTTGAGCTCAAGACGGGCATGATAAACTTGCTTCCCAAGTATAATAGGCTACCCAGAGAAGACCCTCTCAAGTATCTAAAGGACTTTCAAGTTGCTTGCTCAACTGCTAGTAGACATGGTTCAGATGAAGTAGCGGTTATGGTTTTCGCATTCCCTCTCTCTTTGGAAGAAAAAGCGAAAGAATGGTTTTATACTCAACCGGAGGATGTTATTTCTAATTGGGACTTGTTGCGTAAGGAATTTTTGGAAAAGTTTTTTCTACCTTAGAAAATAGATCGGTTACGGAAGGAAATCTCTTGCATCATGCAAAGAGATGGGGAGACTCTTTATGAGTATTGGGATAGATTCAAAAAGTTGTTGGAAGCTTGCCCTCACCACTGCATTGATGAGTTAGTGCTGATCAGTTACTTTTGCCAAGGGATGAACCCTCAAGACAAGCTTCTTCTTGATGCCACGAGTGGAGGATCCCTCATCAAGAACAAGACCGCTGAGGAAGCTTGGAAAGTCATTGCGGACTTGGCGGACTCTACTCAACACTCAAGGGCAAGAAACCCACAACCAAAAGCTTTAAGTGAAGTTTCTCCTTCCAGAGATGCCATTTTGACCAAGACCCTTGGTGAGGTGACAATTTTGTTGAGACAAATCACCCAAGGACAACAAATTCCCCAAGCATTGCTACATCCTCCACCTCAACCTCCAAGAATTGAAAGGCCACCAAAATCATGTGGTATTTGTGCTTGTAGTAGCTGTTAAACCGATTAGTGCCCTCAAATTCAAGAGGACAATACATTGGCGGTGGCTAATCCATACCCACAAAGGTCTAACTACAATCAAGGGTGGAGGGATAACTCTCATCAAAGGTAGAACCAAACCTCTCAAGCTCAACCTTTTCCAACCATACAAGTTTACTATCATCAACCTTTCCAAAACCAACCACAATACCACCAAAAATACCAACCAACCCAACCTCACTACTCACCATACCAACCACAAAGCCTGCCTCATTCCCAACTTACCCAATAACCACATTCTCAACCTCAAGGACGATATCAACGTCCCGATTCAAGTTGGATGCACAATTCAGATTTTATTCATTTGAGGCCGATGGCAAGATAGTGAAGTTTACATTAGATGGATCCAAGAAACCTACCCTTGAAGTCTACTCCATTTTTGGTTGTGATTTGATTGAGGAGCAAGTGATTGAACCTAGTGAAGAGCAAGAAGAAGAAAAGGATGCCAAGGAGTTGGAGATTTTTCTTCTTGGAGAGGTTTCAGATTGATCAATGAAGTCATGCAAGTCCAACTTAGGACTTTAAACCAAAGTGCTTGGTGGGAGACACCCCACCATGGTACCATTGTTCTAACTTTCTCTTTTGTTTATAGTTCTTTGATTAAATTGCTTTCTTGTGAAATGATGATTAGCTTAGGATTGATTTGATGATTTTGAGTTAGATAGATTGACTTGCTTGTGCATCATGAATGATTGAATGCTTGTATGATTTGGGTTGAATTGTTGATTGTTGATAAACCACTATTTTATGGTTTATCTTGTGCTCAATTGAGTGGTTTTTATCAACACTTTACTCACTTATTCATATAAATTACATGATTTTATGTTTTCCTTCCTAATTTTGTTCTATAATTGGAAACTTGCATCCCAAGCCTTTAAATTACCAAGAAATTAATTCCCTCTTATCACCATTCGATGCCTTGATATGTGTGTTAAGTGATTTCAGGCTTTATAGGACAGGAATGGCTTAGAGGATGGAAAGGAAGCGTGCAAAAGTGGAAGGAATACAAGAAGGTGAAGAAATTGCTAAGCTGTCCAACCTGACCTCTTCGTACTTAACTGACCATAACCTGAGCTACAGAGGTCAAAATGAGGCGGTTCTAGCTGCATTGGAAAGCTAACATCTGGGGCTTCGAAACGATATATAATTTGCCATAGTTTCCATGCTGTTGGGCTATATGCACGCGTGGATTACGCACACACGTCACATCTGCAAAAAATCAATCCATGCGTACGCGTGGACCACGCGTACGCGTGACTTTGCCGCGTGCTGGACGTATCAGAAACCACTGGGGGCAATTTCTGGGCTGTTTTTTACCCAGTTTTGGCCCAGAAAACACATATTAGAGGCTATAAAGTGGGGGAATGCATTCATTCATTAACACAACATTCCATAATTCACAATTTTAGGTTTTAGATGTAGTTTTCTAGAGAGAGAGGTTCTCTCCTCTCTTTAGGTTTTTAGGATTTAGGATTTCTTAGTTTTAGGATTGTTTCTCCTCAATTCCAGGTTCAATGTTCCTTTAATTTAGTTTCTCTTCTACTTTTATTTGTTCTATGGATTTAGTTTGTGTATTTTCCCAATTTGGTTTATGAACTCTTCATGTTAGATTTGAATTTATGTCTAAATGCAATTTGAGATATTTCAGATTTATGATCGCTTTCTTCTATTTATGATATAAATAATTTGGATTTTTCCCCTTTTGGCTTTGGTGGAGTAATTGGTGACACTTGAGTTATCAAACTCCTTATTGAGTGAGAATTGGAATTTGCTAATTAGTTTGGATCCCTCTAAAGCTAGTCTTTCCTTAGGAGTTGACTAGGACTTGAGGAATCAAATTGATTAGTCCACTTGACTTTTCTTTATTTAGTAAAGGTTAACTAAGTGGGAGCAATAAACAATTCTCATCACAATTGATAAGGATAACTAGGATGGGATTTCCAGTTCTCATACCTTGCCAAGAGTTTTTATAGTTAGTTTGTTTCCATTGCCATTTACTATTGTTGCTTCTTATCTTAAAAAAACCCAAAAATATACTTTTTCCATAACCAATAATAAACACACCACCCTGCAATTCCTTGAGAGACGACCCGAGGTTTAAATACTTCGGTTATAAATTTTATTGGGTTTTCTTAAGTGACAACCAAAACTTTTGTACGAAAGGATTCTCTGTTGGTTTATAAACTATACTTACAACGGGAATTTATTTGTGAAAATTCTTTACTAGCAGAAAATCCGTTCGTCAAAATGGCGCCGTTGCCGGGGAGTTGCAAATGTGTGCCTTATTATTGGTTATTGTAAATATTTGCTTTTTCGTTTCTTTGTTAGTGTTTCTAGTTTTAGGAGTTTATTTTCATTAATTTTTATTAATTTTTATTTTCTTTAGCTACTATGAATTCTCACCCCTCTGTTTTCAAGTTTGGTTCTAATGTTGTTGTAAGGAATGGAAGCTATAATGAGAATAGGCATCAAGGTTAGAACAATCAAAGATGGAAGGAGCCAGAAGGATTTGATCAACCCTCTTGGCAACAACCCCCTCCAATGCACTATAGCCAACAACCATTCTGTGATGCATACCAAGACAATAGTTATGGTGGACCCTTTCGTGATAAACCACCTCCACCAAATTACTATGGTCAAGAGCCATTCCAGAGAGCGTACCAAGATGATGAATATGGTGGACCCCCTTGTAGTTACCAACAAGTCCCACCATATGCTTATGAACCACCTTCCCAACATACCTTTGAACTACCATTACACCATTCACCTCCATATGACCCTAACCCAGATCCACCATACCAACCATCCTATGAACCGTATGAACCATACATAGAGCCAACCCAACCTCCACTGGGTAACAACACACTAATCTCTAACATCATTGGTCTCACCTCTACACTCCAAAATCTTATATCCCACATGAACCAACCCTCTACCTCTAATATTCAACCCTCAAACTCTAGTGCACTTCCTTTTCAACCACATAATGATCTTCCCATCCCATCACCACCCTTCATGGAAGAGCACCCACATCCATCAATCCAAGAGCAAGATGATCCCAGTCATGCTATTGACATGGAACAAGAGAGAAGGGATCGTCTTCGCGGATTCATACTTCATAAGAACCTAGAGGAGGCCCTAAAGGTAGAGGTAGGAGAGACCCTTGAAGGAAGTTATCAAGAGGTGGAAGTCAACAAGGAGGAGCTGGATTTTGTACTTGAAGATGAGGGAATAATTGAAAGGATTTGTCATGAAAGGAAATCATCAAGGATGAGTACGATTTTATACTAAAACAACTGGACAAAGCAGTAATTATTGAAGAGGAATAAGTGGTTGAAGACTTGGGAGATGCAGAACCTCCATGGGAAATTCCAATCATAGAACCTCCTTCCAAGACGTTTGAATTTGATGTTGAAGAGGGTGTACAACCTCCAAGGCATATCATGGCTAAAGACTTTGAAGAGGTTGATCAAGAGATGGAGATTAAAGAAGAAGAAGTACAACCTCCCATGCCCTTGGTAAGTAATGAAGAAAAGATTGAATTGGAAGAAAGCTACCAAGAGGAAGAGGTTGAAATTGAAGAAGTTTGCAAAGAGGTGGAAGTTGTCAAAGAGCACAAGGGAGTGGAGCTTGAAATTACCTTGCCAAAGTTGTTGGAGACCTCTCCACCTAAGTCACCATCATCCTTCACAACATTCAAGTGGGTAAAATTCATATCCCTTAGCTTTCTCATTCCACTTGAATATCGTTTACTTTAGACGGATGGTCAGCTTAGAGCTCTTTGTGGCATTAAGCGTAAGAGGAAGATGCCTAGTGGTTGGAGTTGTCATGCAAGGTTCAATATGGTTGCACGCTCCAAATCTAAGTGCAATGGTTGGTATCAGTCTCAATTGAATGGGTCTTAGCAGTTGTTTGGATGTTTCCGTGAGAATTCTGATTGCTCACAACCCAAGTGGAAATATGATGATCAACAAGAAGACGGGTGCAAAAGAAAGGTTTGGGACCCCAGAATTCATTCTAACAATTCACACTCCTGGAGCCTTGTGGTGTGCGAAATCGTGATCGTTTCTTCCTTGGTAACGGCGCTAAAAACTCAATACACACGTTCATGTTCTTAATTCTGTTTCACAACTTCGTACAACTAACCAGCAAGTGCACTGGGTCGTCTAAGTAATAAACCTTACGTGAGTAAGGGTCGATCCCATGGAGATTGTCGGCTTGAAGCAAGCTATGGTCACCTTGTAAATCTCAGTCAGGCAGAATCAAATGTATTAAGAGATTATAGTGTACTAAAAGATAATTAAAATAAGATAGAGATACTTATGTAATTCATTGGTGAGAATTTCAGATAAGAGTATAGAGATGCTTTCGTTCCTCTGAACCTCTGCTTTCCTGCTGTCTTCATCCAATCAGTCCTACTCCTTTCCATGGCAAGCTGTATGTAGGGCATCACCGTTGTCAATGGCTACTTCCCATCCTCTCTATGAAAATGGTCCGATGCGCTGTCACTGCATGGCTAATCATCTGGAGGTTCTCGATCATACTGGAATAGGATTCACCCTCCTTTTGCGTCTGTCACTACGCCCGGTACTCGCGAGTATGAAGTTCGTCACAGCCATCCCTTCCCGGATCCTACTCGGAATACCACAGACAAGGTTTAGACTTTCCAGATCTCAGGAATGGCCATCCATGGGTTCTAACTTATACCACGAAGATTCCAATATCTCGGACTCGGTCCTCTATATTAGATATCCAAGAGATACTCATTCGAGCTTGTTTGTATGTAGAATGGAAGTGTTTGTCAGGCACACGTTCATAGGTGAGAATGATGATGAGCGTCACATAATCATCACATTCATCATGTTCTTGGGTGCGAATGGATATCTTAGAATAGGAATAAGCTTGAATTGAATAGAAAAATAGTAGTACTTTGTATTAATTCATGAGGAAATCAGAGCTCCACACCTTAATCTATGGAGTGTAGAAACTCTACCGTTTGAAAGTACATAAGTGATAATGGTCCAAGCATGGCCGAATGGCCAGCCCTCATGAAAGTCTAAGATAGCATAAAGCTAATCAAAGATGATCCGAAGATGTCAAATACAATAGTAAAAAGTCCTATTTATACTAGACTAGACTAGGGTTTACAAAAGTAAGTAATTGATGCAGAAATCCACTTCCGGGGCCCACTTAGTGTGTGTTTGGGCTGAGCATGAAGCTTTCACGTGGAGAGGTCAATTTTGGAGTTGAACGCCAGTTTGTAATGTGTTTCTGGCGTTGAACTCCACTTTGCAACTTGTTTCTAGCGCTGAACGCCAGACTGCAACATGGAACTGGCGTTTAATGCCTGTTTGCGTCATCTACACTCGGGCAAAGTATGGACTATTATATATTTCTGGAAAGTCCTGGATGTCTACTTTCCAACGCAATTGGAATCGTGCCATTTGGAGTTCTGTAGCTCCAGAAAATCCACTTTGAGTGCAGGGAGGTCAGAATCCAACAGCATCTGCAGTCCTTCTTCAACCTCTGAATCTGATTTTTGCTCAGGTCCCTCAATTTCAGCCAGAAAATACCTGAAATCACAAAAAAACACACAAACTCATAGTAAAGTCCAGAAATGTGATTTTTAATTAAAAACTAATAAAATATACTAAAAACTATGTAAAAACAATGCCAAAAAGCGTATAAATTATCCGCTCATCACAACACCAAACTTAAATTGTTGCTTGTCCCCAAGCAACTGAAAATCAAATAGGATAAAAAGAAGAGAATATACTATAAATTCCAAAATATCAATGAAACGTAGCTCCAATTAGATGAGCGGGACTTGTAGCTTTTTTGCCTCTTGAATAGTTTTGGCATCTCACTTTATCCATTGAAGTTCAGAATGATTGGTATCTATAGGAACTCAGAGTTTAGATAGTGTTATTGATTCTCCTAGTTCAGTGCTACTTTATGAGTCTTGGCCGTGGCCCTAAGCACTTTGTTCCAGTATTACCACCGGATACATAAATGCCACAGACATATAACTGGGTGAACCTTTTCAGATTGTGACTCAGCTTTACTAAAGTCCCCAATTAGAGGTGTCCAGGGTTCTTAAGCACACTCTGCTTTTGCTTTGGACCTTGACTTTAACCGCTCAGTCTCAAGTTTTTACTTGACACCTTCACGCCACAAGCACATGGTTAGGGACAGCTTAGTTTAGCCGCTTAGGCCAGGATTTTATTCCCTTAGGCCCTCCTATCCACTGATGCTCAAAGCCTTGGATCCTTTTTATTTACCCTTGCCTTTTGGTTTTAAGAGCTTTTGGCTTTTTCTGCTTTCTTGTTCTTTTTCTCTTTTTTTTCGCAAGCTTTGTATTCACTGCTTTTTCTTGCTTCAAGAATCATTTTTATGATTTTTAAGATTATCAAATAACATGTCTCCTTGTCATCATTCTTTCAAGAGCCAACATATTTAACATTCTTATACATCAAATTCAAAAGACATATGCACTGTTCAAGCATTCATTCAGAAAACAAAAAGTATTGTCACCATATCAAAATAATGAAACTAGTTTCAAGGATGAATTCGAAACCATGTACTTCTTGTTCTTTTGTTTTTAAAACATTTTTCATTTAAGAGAGGTGATGGATTCATATTCACTACTTTAAGGCATAGACACTTAGATACTAATGATCATGTAATAAGACACAAACATAAATAAATATTTAACATAAAAAATGAAAAACAGAAAATTTAAGAACAAGGAATGAGTCCACCTTAGTGATGGTGGCGTTTCCTTCTTGAGGAACCAATGATGTCCTTGAGCTCTTCTATGTCTCTTCCTTGTCTTTGTTGCTCCTCCCTCATTGCTCTTTGATCTTCTCTAATTTCATGAAGGATGATGGAGTGCTCTTGATGTTCCACCCTTAGTTGTCCCATGTTTGAACTTAATTCTCCTAGGGAGGTGTTGATTTGCTCCTAAAAATTCTATGGAGGAAGGTGCATCCCTTGAGGCATCTCAGGGATTTCTTGGTGATGAGCTTCTTCATGCGTCCCTTGAGATCCATGAATAGGCTCTCTTGTTGGCTCTATCCTTTTCTTAGTGATGGGCTTGTCCTCATCAATGAGGATATCTCCCTCTATGTCAATCCCAGCCGAATTGCATAGATGGCAAATGAGGTGAGGAAAGGCTAACCTTGCTATAGTGGAGGACTTGTCAGCCACCTTGTAGAGTTCTTGAGGTATAATCTCATGAACCTCCACTTCCTCCCCAATCATGATACTGTGGATCATGATGGCCCGGTCTACAGTAACTTCAGACCGGTTGCTAGTGGGAATGATTGAGCGTTGAATAAACTCCAACCATCCTCTAGCTACAGGCTTAAGGTCCAGTCTTCTTAGTTGAACCGGTTTGCCTTTTGAGTCAATCTTCCATTGAGCTCCTTCCACACATATGTCCATGAGCTCTTGGTCCAACCATTGATCAAAGTTGACTCTTCTTGTGTAGGGGCGTGCGTTCTCTTCCATGATTGGCAAGTTGAACGCCAGCCTTACATTTTCCAGACCGAAATCTAAGTAGTTCCCCCAAACCATGGTGAGCCAAGGCTTTGGATTCGGGTTCACACTTTGATCATGGTTCCTAGTGATCCATGTGTTTGCATAGAACTCTTGAACCATTAGGATTCTGACTTGTTGAATCGGGTTGGTTAGGATTTCCCAGCCTCTTCTTTGGATCTCATGTCGGATCTCCGGATACTCATTTTTCTTGAATTTGAAAGGGACCTCGGGGATCACCTTCTTCTTGGCCACAACATCATAGAAGTGGTCTTGATGGACTTTGGAGATGAATCTCTCCATCTCCCATGACTCGAAGGTGGAAGCTTTTGTCTTTCCTTTCCCTTTTCTAGAGGTTTCTCCGGTCTTAGGTGCCATTGAAGAACTGAGGATTGATGGTTTAGAGGTTATAGAAACTCTCGTTGTAAGTATAGTTACTAAACCACGCAATCAACCTTTCTTACAAAAGTTATGGTTGTCGCAAGTAACAAACCCCTTAAAATTGATAACCGAGTATTTAAACCTCGGGACGTCTTCTCAAGGAACTGCAAGGAAGTATGTTCTTATTATTGGCTATAAAGGTTGTAATCGGGGTTTAGAAGGTGAGACGCAAGTGATTTAAATGACAAGTGAAGTAGATGGCACTTAAAGTAAATAAATACTCTAAAGTAAACTTCTAGCAAGATAAGAGAAATTGGAAGTCCAACTTAGTTATCTCTCTCAACAATAATGAAAATTGAATCTAAATTCCACTTAGTTAACCTTTACTAAAGTAAAGGAAAGTCAAGGGACTAATTAGTTTGACCTTCGAATCCTATTTATTTCCTAAGAAAAAGTTGGGATTATTGAAGTTCAGTTCAATTAGCAAGATAACGATTATCAATTATGCTGAGTTTAATAATGTTGAGTTACTAATTTCTTAACCAAGACCAAAAGGGAAAATGTAAAATTGTTGGAATAAAAATATCCTTAGATAGAAAGCAATGGTAACACAAATTAAGGAGAAAGCAATCAATAACTGAAATACCTCAAATAATCATTAATTCAAATCATAACATGGAAAGGTTTCATAAGTCAAGTTGGCAACATTTATAGGTACGAATAAAAGCATTGAAGTAAATATTAAACCTGGATCGAGAGTCACTCTTACAAACTAAGAGAAGTCCTAAATCCTAATCCTAATCCTAAGAGAGAGAGGAGAGAACCTCTCTCAAACTAAATCTAAATCATGGAAAGTGAAAATTGGCGAGCTCTCCCTAGAATGGATGCATTCCCCCACTTTATAGCCTCCAATCTGTGCTTTCTGGGCCAAAAACTGGGTCAGAAACAGCCCAGAAATCGCCCCCTGTGATTTCTGTTACGTTCAGGTCGCGGAAAGGTGACGCGGCCGCGTCGTCCATGCGGCCGCGCGGATTGGGTGTTGGCCAGGTCACGCGTCCGCGTGACCCACGCGTTCGCGTCGCCTGGCGTCGGAGCAATGATAAACCCATATTTCATGAGTTCTTTTGTGCTTAATTTGAGTAATTTATACAATCCTTCACCTACTTATTCACATTAATTACATGATTTTACTTTCCCTTCCTTATTATGTCATATTGTGAAAAACATGTTTCCTAAGCTTTAAAACTAATTAATTTAATTACCTTTATTTCCATTCGATGCCGTGATTAGTGTGTTGAGTAGTTTCAGATTTTCTAAGGCAGAATGACTTAAAGGATGGAAAAGGAAACATACTAAAATGGAAGGAGAAAGCAAAACGGAGCTTTAAGGAAACTGGTATCCACGCGATCGCATGGACGACGCGATCGCGTGCCAAGCACGAATCAGCAACGACGCGGCCGCATGACTGACGCGACTGCGCGCCTTAAGCAGAACGCATATGACGCGGTCGCATGACTGACGCGACCGCGTGGCAAGGAAAAGCTCCAAATGACGCGACCGCGTGGCCCACGCGGACGCTTGACAGAGGCCACGTATCAGAATTTACATAACACGCCCCCAGCGAATTCTAAAACCATTTTTGGCCCAGATCCAAGTACAGACAGCATAGACCAGAGGTTATAAAGTGTGGGAATGCACCCATTCAAAGAGAGCTCGCATATTTTGCTTGGGAGAGTACTAGGAGGTGTTTCAGTGATTTTCTTACTAAGCTAGCCCACTTGTGCCTCCAAATTTCTTATGGAGGACCTTGTTTCACTCATGAAACTTAGAGTAGCCTTGGATAGATCAGAGACTAAATTTGCTAAGCTAGATGGATTCTGCTCAGAATTCTCTGTCTGTTGCTGAGTGGATGATGGAAAAGGTTTACTATTGTTAAACCTATTTCTTCCACCATTATTAAAGCCTTATTGAGGCTTTTGTTGATCCTTCCATGAGATATTTGGATGATTTCTCCATGAGGGATTATAGGTGTTTCCATAAGGTTCACCTATGTAATTCACCTCTGCTATTGCAGGGTTCTCAGGATCATAAGCTTCTTCCTCAGAAGATGCCTCTTGAGTACTGTTGGATGATTCCTTCAATCCATTCAGACTCTGAGAGATCATATTGACTTGCTGAGTCAATATTTTATTCTGAGCCAATATGGCATTCAGAGTATCAATTTCAAGAACTCCCTTCTTCTGAGGCGTACCATTACTTACAGGATTCCTCTCAGAAGTGTACATGAACTGGTTATTAGCAACCATGTCAATGAGTTCTTGAGCTTCTGCAGGCATTTTCTTTAGGTGAATGGATCCACCTACAGAATGATCCAGTGACATCTTGGAGAACTCAGACAGACCATAATAGAATATATCCAGAATGGTCCATTCTGAAAGCATGTCAGGAGGACACCTTTTGGTCATCTGCTTGTATCTTTCCCAAGCTTCATAGAGGGATTCACCATCTTTTTGCTTGAAGGTCTGAACATCCACTCTAAGCTTGCTCAGCTTTTGAGGAGGAAAGAACTTAGCCAAGAAGGCCGTGACCAGCTTATCCCAAGAGTTCAGGCTATCTTTAGGTTGTGAGTCCAACCATGTTCTAGCTCTGTCTCTTACAGCAAAAGGGAAAAGCATGAGCCTGTAGACTTCAGGATCTACTCCATTGGTCTTAACAGTCTCACAGATCTGCAGGAACTCAGTTAAAAACTGATAGGGATCTTCTGATGGAAGTCCATGGAATTTGCAGTTCTGTTGCATTAGAGCAACTAATTGAGGTTTCAGCTCAAAATTGTTTGCTCCAACGGTGGGGATTGAGATGCTTCTTCCATCAAACTTGGAAGTAGGTGTAGTATAATCACCAAGCATCCTCCTTGCATTATTGTTGTTAGGTGCGTCTGCCATCTCCTTTTCTTGTTCGAAAATTTCAGTAAGGTTGTCTCTGGATTATTGTAATTTAGCTTCTCTTAGTTTTCTCTTCAGAGTCCTTTCAGATTCTGGATCAGCTTTAATAAGAATGCCCTTTTCCTTATTCCTGCTCATATGAAAGAGAAGAGAACAAGAAAAGAAGAGGAATCCTCTATGTAACAGTAAAGAGGTTCCTTATTGTTAGTAGAAGAAGAAAGGGAATTAGAGTGAAGAAGAATGGATAATCCAAACACAAGGGTGAGGATAGGAGCAGAGATATGAGATGAAGAGAAGTGTTAGTAAGTAATTAAATAAATACAAGGAGATGAGAGAGAGAAGTTTTCGAAAATAATTTTTGAAAAGGAGTTGATGATTTTCGAAAATTAAAGGGAAAATAAAATTTAAATTTAAATTTAAAATAATTAATTAATTAAAAAGAATTTTTGAAAAAGAGGGAATTATTTTCGAAAATTAGATAGGGAAGAGTAGTTAAGTGGTTTTGAAAAAGATAAAAAACAAACAAAAAGTCAATTAGTTAGTTGAAAAATATTTGAAAATCAATTTTGAAAAGATAAGAAGATAAGAAGTTAGAAAAGATATTTTAAAATCAAATTTTTGAAGAAGATAAAATTTTGAAAAAGATATGATATAAAGGATATGATAAAAAGATATAATTAAAAAGATTTAATTTTTAAGATTAAAATTGATTACTTGACTAAGAAAAAACTAAAAGATAAGATTCTAGAATTTAAAGATTGAACCTTTCTTAACAAGAAAGTAACAAACTTCAAATTTTTGAACCAATCATATTACTTGTTAGTTAAGCTTCAAAAATTTTGAAATAAAATTAAGAAAAAAATTTTGAAAATAATTTTTTTGAAATTTTCAAAAATTATAAAAAAATGAAGAAGATTTTATTTTTGAAAAAGTTTTGAAAAAGATAAGATTTTTAAAATTGAAATTTTGATTTGACTCATAAGAAACAACTAGATTTTAAAAATTTTTTAAAAAGTCAATCCAAATTTTCGAAATTTTGAGATAAAAAAAGAAAAGATATTTTTTTTATTTTCGAATTTTTAATGATGAGAGAGAAAAATACAATTATGACCCAAAACATGAAAATTTTGGATCAAAACCAATGATGCATGCAAGAACACTATGAATGTCACGATGAACACCAAGAACACTTTGAAGATCATGATGAACATCAAGAACATATTTTTGAAAAATTTTTAATGCAAGGAAAACATGCAATACACCAAACTTAGAAATCTCTAATGCTTAGACACTATGAATGCAAAAATGCACATGAAAAATAAGAAAAGACACAAAACAAGAAAAAATCAAGATCAAACAAGAAGACTTACCAAGAACAACTTGAAGATCATGAAGAACACTATGAATGCATGAATTTTTGAAAAATAATTTTTTAGAAAATTAAAAAGATGCAATTGACACAAAACTTAAAACTTGACTCAAGACTCAAACAAGAAACACAAAAAATATTTTTGATTTTATGATTTTGTAAATTTTTTTTTGTATTTTTCGAGAATTAATTAGAAAAACGAAAAAGAAGAAAATATTTTTTTTTATTTTTTTCTAAAATAAGAATAATAAAATCAAAAAGGTTAAAATTAAAATAAAGTTACCTAATCTGAGCAACAAGATGAACCGTCAGTTGTCCAAACTCGAACAATCCCTGGCAACGGCGCCAAAAACTTGGTGTGCGAAATCGTGATCGTTCCTTCCTTGGTAACGGCGCTAAAAACTCAATACGCACGTTCATGTTCTTAATTCTGTTTCACAACTTCGTACAACTAACCAACAAGTGCACTGGGTCGTCCAAGTAATAAACCTTACGTGAGTAAGGGTCGATCCCATGGAGATTGTCGGCTTGAAGCAAGCTATGGTCACCTTGTAAATATCAGTTAGGCGGATTCAAATGTATTAAGAGATTATAGTGTACTAAAAGATAATTAAAATAGGATAGAGATATTTATGTAATTCACTGGTGAGGATTTCAGATAAGAGTATAGAGATGCTTTCGTTCCTCTGAACCTCTACTTTCCTGCTGTCTTCATCCAATCAGTCCTACTCTTTTCCATGGCAAGCTGTATGTAGGGCATCACCGTTGTCAATGGCTACTTCCCATCCTCTCTGTAAAAATGGTCCGATGCGCTATCACTGCATGGCTAATCATCTGGAGGTTCTCGATCATACTGGAATAGGATTCACCCTCCTTTTGCGTCTGTCACTACGCCCAGTACTCGCGAGTTTGAAGTTCGTCACAGCCATCCCTTCCCGGTTCCTACTCGGAATACCACAGACAAGGTTTAGACTTTCCGGATCTCAGGAATGGCCATCCATGGGTTCTAACTTATACCACGAAGATTCCAATATCTCGGACTCGGTCCTCTGTATTAGATATCCAAGAGATACTCATTCTAGCTTGTTTGCATGTAGAACGGAAGTGTTTGTCAGGCACGCGTTCATAGGTGAGAATGATGACGAGCGTCACATAATCATCACATTCATCATGTTCTTGGGTGCGAATGGATATCTTAGAATAGGAATAAGCTTGAATTGAATAGAAAAACAGTAGTACTTTGTATTAATTCATGAGGAACAGCAGAGCTCCCCACCTTAATCTATGGAGTGTAGAAACTCTACCGTTTGAAAATACATAAGTGATATTGGTCCAGGCATGGCCGAATGGCCAGCCCCCATGAAAGTCTAAGATAGCATAAAACTAATCAAATATGATCCGAAGATGTCAAATACAATAGTAAAAAGTCCTATTTATACTAGACTAGCTACTAGGGTTTACAGAAGTAAGTAATTGATGCAGAAATCCACTTCCGGGGCCCACTTGGTGTGTGCTTGGGCTGAGCATGAAGCTTTCACGTGGAGAGGTCAATTTTGGAGTTGAACGCCAATTTGTAACGTGTTTCTGGCGTTGAACTCCACTTTGCAACTTGTTTCTGGCGCTGAACGCTAGACTGCAACATGGAACTGGCGTTCAACGCCAGTTTGCATCGTCTAAACTCGGAAAAAGTATAAACTATTATATATTTCTGGAAAGCCCTGAATGTCTACTTTCCAACGCAATTGGAAGCGCGCCATTTGGAGTTCTGTAGCTCCAGAAAATCTACTTTGAGTGCAGGGAGGTCAGAATCCAACAGCATCTGCAGTCCTTCTTCAACCTCTGAATCTGATTTTTGCTCAGGTCCCTCAATTTCAACTAGAAAATACCTGAAATCACAGAAAAACACACAAACTCATAGTAAAGTCCAGAACTGTAATTTTTAATTTAAAACTAATACAAATATACTAAAAACTAACCAAATCATACTAAAAACTATGTAAAAATAATGCCAAAAAGCGTATAAATTATCCGCTCATCACCTTGTCACTTGCTTTAACTTGCTTGAAGGCTTTATGCAACTGGTGTGGGATCCCGGAGACCATTGGAATTACAAACACTGGTGGGAATTCCTGGATGAGTTCAAGCACAAGCCACCATAACAAGGAGCTCATCCAATGTCCAACTTAAGGACAATAACTAAAAGTGCTAGGTGGGAGACAACCCACCATGGTATAATCGTTCCTTTTTATTCTTAATCTTATTTTATTTTATTTTTATTAGTGTTCATTCATAATTTTTACATATTCACCTGCATTCTACATTTGCATATGCATATTGCATTAAAAAAAAGTGGCAGAGAGTTGCGTGGGAGCAATGCAAAAAGTGTGCCAATCGCACAAGCATCACCACGCGCACGCGTCCCTCACGTGTGCGCGTCATTTTGAACATTTAGCACTTCACGCATACGCGTCAATGACTCGCACGCGTGACCTAGGAAAATTGGCGTAAAGAGGTGTCAGGCCGAAAGTTGTGCTGACCTGGTGCGGGCACTGTGCCCAAGGCACAAATTCACCCACGCGTACGCGTCCCTGACGCGTGCGCGCCATTTTCAAATTCTAACCACTCACGCGTATGCGTCAATGACGCGCACGCGTCACATGTTATTTTGGCACACACCCCAAGACAAACAGAAAGTTGTGCGCGCGCAAGGATGCCTTCTCGTGAGTAGCACAAACACGGTCACGCGTACGCGTGACCGACGCCCACGCGTCACCTTCCAATTTTTTGCGACCCACGCGTACGCCTGGAGTACGTGTGCGCATCACTAGCGCAACACCACCAGATCCCTGCGCCGCCACTTTTCTTATCTTTTCTTTTCTAATCCTTATTTCTTTCTTCTTTCTTTCTCTTCTTTCTTCTTTATTATCCATTCTTTTTCTCCTTCTCTTCTCTCCTTTCTCCTTCTTTCCTCCTCCCTTCTTTCTTTCTTTTTTCTTCATCTCTTTAACTTCTCATCCTTCTTTTCTTTCATTCTATTTTACTTAATTTATCTGCATACTTTCATTCATTGCATTTTAATTTTGTGCATATTTTTATTTTCTTTTCTAAATTTATTATTTTTCCATTGGTGTTAAATTTTCTTATTTAACTGTTGCATCTTCTCTTGAATTATCCTGGTGCTTCATGACTTGTTTTATTCTGATTGGGCAGTATTATTTAAATCAATGCTAATCTTTTATGATACTTGTACTCCTCTTGCATTGATATAAACTTATACTGTCTTTCATTACCCACGCTCCTCCCATTTGTTGCAAATTTTGCACCACTGGTATGCCATGTGCTTCTATTGTTTTCTCACTTGCATGTTGTAGCTACCATGTAATTGAGACCCCCATTATTTGGCATTAACCCACCCATACTTTATTTATTTTCTTCTCTTTATTCTTGGGTTACTTTTCTTCTTTTTCCTCTTCTTTTAGGATGGCCACCGAGGAAGGGAAATGGAAAACCTTTACATAGGGAACAAACAAGTTCCATTTGCACAATCTTTGGAGAAAAGCATCAGTATAGCAACCCGTCCACTTGCACATCTCAGCATGCACCGAGGACGGTGCAATCTTTAAGTGTGGGGAGGTCGATACCGATCTCCATGGGTTAGTTATTTTCTTCCCAACACCAATGTCTTATTTTCTTTATTGGTTCATTGTTGCATTTACATGTTTGATTGCATATTTTCTTGATTTTGTGCATATTTTTCCACTGCTTGGTTAAAGTAATGAGTTTCTTTCCAAGACTTTATAGTATTTCACTAATTTAAATTAAAATTTTTGTGTTAAAACTTGTTTGAAGATTGTAAATTGGAACATAATTTATAGCTAAGAACACACAACCCGTGAGATTTGAGCTTAATTACATGGTTACACTATTTAACCATAATATTTTAATTTTTGTGTGTTTACTTCTCTATAATTATGATCTTTATTTTGTTCCAGTCTCTATGTCCATTATTTAGTGTATTTACATGCTTGCATATGATTGAGGCCATCATTTGATTTTGCTCACTTATCCCAGATAGCCTACCCTTCCATTTACCTTTGTTAGCCACTTTGAGCCTTTTTAATCCCCATTTATTCTATATTTTACCACATCACTAGCCTTAAGCAGAAAAACAAGTAATCACCCCAATTGAATCTTTGGTTAGCTTAAGATAGAGATTGTGTATCAACTAAGTGTGGGGAAACTGTGGGAACATGGGTTAATAAGGAAATGTGTTATGTTTTTACTTTGATAAAATATTGGGAATTTGGGTACCTACTCATGTGAGACCAGAAAAATTAAAAATCCATGTGCATTGATAAGTTATATTTATTTTTCTATTTAAGAAATAAAAAAATAAAAAAATAAAAAAAGAGAAAAAAGAAAAAAATCCGAAAAATATTCAATAAATAAGTAAATAAATAAGGGGACAAAATTACCCCAATGCTAAGTTAAGTTAAGGAAAAGATCAATGCATATGTGATAAAAATTAAAAGAAAGGTTGATGCATGAATATGAGATGAAAAAGTGGGAATTTTGGGTAGCTAAGCATGATTTTAGAATTACATAGAGTGTGTGTGTTAGGTAAGAGCTTAGGTTATTCAAAGATTCATACTGTAGCTCACTCAGCCATACATATATCCTCACCCTCACCTTAGCCCCATTACAACCCTGAAAAGACCTCATGATGTTTGCATTGGTATACTAAATATTTGTTGATTGGTTAGATGAAGAACAAAGTTTAGAAAGCATGATTAGAAAAGAGTAGAGTGATTAACCCTAGACACTTGAGCGATTAGAGTGCATATATACCACCAGTGAGGGTTCAATGCTTGACTCTATGTTCCCTGCTTTCATGATCTATATTCTTACAAGTTTACTTGTCTTTTATTGTATAATTTGAATTAGTGAAATCTGATTTATGTTTGTCTTGAAGAGCTTATTTACTTTTAACCAAGTAGCTAGAAACATCTTAGCATAAAGTTGCATTCATATAGATAGGTTGCATTTCATGCATTCTACCATTTCTCTTTACTCCTTTATAGCTTCTCTTGAGCTTAGCATGAGGACATGCTAATGTTTAAGTGTGGGGAGTTTGATAAACCACTATTTTATGGTTTATCTTGTGCTCAATTGAGTGATTTTTATCAACTCTTTACTCAATTATTCATATAAATTGCATGGTTTTATATTTTCCTTCCTAATTTTGTTCTATAATTGGAAACTTGCTTCCCAAGCATTTAAATTACCAAAAATTAATTCTCTCTTATCACCATTCGATGCCTTGATATGTGTGTTAAGTGATTTCAGGCTTTATAGGGCAGGAATGGCTTAGAGGATGGAAAGGAAGCATGCAAAAGTGTAAGGAATACAAGTGATGGGTATTTTTGTGGAAAACTGAATTTCCCAAAACACCTAAAACTCACCGGCAAGTGTACCGGGTCGTATCAAGTAGTAAAACTCACTTAGAGTGAGGTCGATCCCACAGGGATTGATGGATCAAGCAACTTTAGTGGGTGATTTTTAGTCAAGCTAACATTTGAGTGATAATTGAAGCAGCAGAAAGTAAATGACAAGAAATTATAAATTGCAGAAAGTAAATTGGACAGAAACTTAAAGAGCAAGAAATGTAAATTGCAAGAATATTAAATGACAAGAAATGTAAATTGCATGAAATATAAAGGGGAATGGGTGCTGGAAATGTAAAATTCAACAGGAAAGTGTAAATAGCAATCAAACAGAGAAGTAAAAGATGCAAAATCATGCAACAGATCTAACAGAAGAGTAAAATGCCTTGAAGAATTGTAAAGACAGAAAAGCAATGCTTAATTTGCAACAATTTAAAAGAATGTTGAAGATCTCAGGAGTGGAAGAGACTAGAAAGCAAGTCTAGATCTCAAATCCTTCCTTGATCCAACAATAAACAGATTGAACAAAATAAAGACAAATGGAAGCAGTAAGAGAACTTTGATTCAAATTGCAATTCACTGAAATTATGCAGCAAGGCAAACAAAGGGAAGTCTCAGAGGGAGAATGAAACAGAACTCCTTCAATTCTCCACCCAAGATTCAAAAACAACGAAAAGAAAAATAAAGAGAGAGAGCTTTCTAATGCTAATGCTCCCTAGTGGAGCCAACCCCCCCCCCCCAATGAGATGGAATTGATGCCTTTATATAGGCTTTACAGAGTGATGAGCGGATAATTTATACGCTTTTTGGCATTGTTTTTAGTATGTTTTTAGTAGGATCTAGTTACTTTTAGGGATGTTTTCATTAGTTTTTGTGTTAAATTCACATTTCTGGACTTTACTATGAGTTTGTGTGTTTTTCTGTGATTTCAGGTATTTTCTGGCTGAAATTGAGGGACTTGAGCAGAAATCAGATTCAGAGGTTGAAAAAGGACTGCTGATGCTGTTGGATTCTGACCTCCCTGCACTCAAAGTGGATTTTCTGGAGCTACAGAACTCGAAATGGCGCGCTTCCAATTGCGTTGGAAAGTAGACATCCAGGGCTTTCCAGCAATATATAATAGTCCATACTTTGGCCAAGAATTGACGACGTAAACTGGCGTTCAACGCCAGCCTTCTGCCCAAATCTGGCGTCCAGCGCCAGAAAAGGATCCAAAACCAGAGTTGAACGCCCAAACTGGCACAGGAACTGGCGTTCAACTCCACAAATGGCCTCTGCACGTGTAACACTCAAGCCCAAGCCCAAGCACACACCAAGTGGGCCCCGGAAGTGGATTTGTACATCAATTACTTACTCATGTAAACCCTAGTAGCTAGTTTATTATAAATAGGAGCTTTTACTACTGTATTTGGCATCTTTGGACGCCTGGTTCTTAGATCAGAGGGGCTGGCCATCTCGGCCATGCCTGGACCTTTCACTTATGTATTTTCAACGGTAGAGTTTCTACACTCCATAGATTAAGGTGTGGAGCTCTACTGTTCCTCAAAGATTAATGCAAAGTACTTCTATTTTCTATTCAATTCTTCTTATTTCGCTTCTAAGATATCCATTCGCACTCAAGAACGTGATGAAGGTGATGATTATGTGTGACGCTCATCATCCTTCTCCCTTATGAACGCGTGCCTGACAAACACTTCTGTTCTACATGAATTAAGCTAGAATGAGTATCTCTTAAATCTCCTAACCAGAATCTTCGTGGCGTAAGCTAGAATGATGGCGGCATTCAAGAGAATTTGGAAGGTCTAAACCTTGTCTGTGGTATTCCGAGTAGGATTCAATGATTGAATGACTGTGACGAGCTCCGAACTCGCGATTGCAGGGCGTTAGTGACAGACGCAAAAGGATAGTAAATCCTATTCCCGCATGATCGAGAACCGACAGATGAATAGCCGTGCCGTGACAGGGTGCGTGAGCATATTATTCACTGAGAGGATAAGATGAAGCCATTGACAAGGGTGATGCCTCTAGACGATTAGCCGTGCCGTGACAGGGCATTGGACCATTTTCCCGAGAGATGACCGAAAGTAGCCATTGACAGTGGTGATGTATCACATAAAGCCAGCCATGGAAAGGAGTAAGACTGATTGGATGAAAATAGCAGGAAAGCAGAGGTTCAGAGGAACGAAAAGCATCTCCATTCGCTTATCTGAAATTCCTGCCAATGAATCTACATAAGTATCTCTATCCCTATTCTTTATGTTTTATAATATATTGTAGCCCATATGAGTCAACTTAACTGAGATTTGCAAGGTGACCATAGCTTGCTTCATACCAACAATCTCCGTGGGATTCGACCCTTACTCACGTAAGGTATTACTTGGACGACCCAGTGCACTTGCTGGTTAGTTGTACGGAGTTGTGTCCACACATAGAGCCACAATGAGGATTCAATACAATTATATATTGTTAATCTCACACAAGTACAAAGAACATGACAACACAATTTCGTGCACCACAGAGTGAAAATGAAATTGAAATGAAGAAAACAAATTACAATTAAAATAAATTCCTAAGCTATCTAATCCTTGTGCCATTGAGTGATGATGTGGGCTTTGCTTGCTTTGGATTTGAGGAAGAGTGGGTCTAGATGGCCTTGGTTCAATTGGTGAAGAGTTGAGTTCAAAAGGAAATTTAATTGAATTTTGGCCCAGGTGAAGAATTACTTGGGGAAGCATCAGGGGAAAGCTCAGCTCACAAAGTGAGCTGAGCATTGGTGCCTTGGTGCCAAATTTGTTGCGCGCTATGTGCCCATGGACCGTGTCAAGTTGTGTTGTGTGATGCCCATGGGTAGCGTTGTGAGCTGAGCATTGGCTTCCAAGGGGAGGTCTCAAGTTCAAGCCTTGGTGAAAGCATTTGGGAGCAATTTTCCTTGATTTTTCATGAAGAGAAGCACGACAATGCTCACTTACAGCGCTCTCTAAGTGAGCTGAGCGCTATTTTGCTTTCCTTGTTTTCCTTGTGTCTCCCCCTTCGAACCTTGGTGGTTGCACTTTGGTCTATTTTTGCTTATTTTTATCCCTTAAAGATGCATTTCGTTCGTGCCTCAATTTCATGCCAAATATGGCTTGCCAAACATCGTTGAAAGCTCTGAATGTCAGCTTTCTAACGCAACTGGAAGCACATCAATCGGATATCTGTAGCTCAAGTTATAGCCCTTTGAAGGAGGCATGGTCATGCTATGAGCGCCCAGATTTTAACTTAGCCAAAATTTTGCTTTCCAAGCTCATTTTGCACTCTTGTAGCGCTCTGCTCACCTTGTGAGCTGAGCTTTGTGCTGATTGCCTATTTTCCTTTTACTTGGTCATGGGCCACGCTTTTAAAAGCGTAGCCTAAGGCTCCAAAGTGTGCTCCAACTTCAAAGTGTTCCCCAAAACTCTTTTTTTCTCCTTTTTAGCTTATTTTGTGCTTCTTTGCTTCTCTTTCTTCTTATTTTCTACAAGATTTATAAAATTAAAAGATCAAGAAAATATATCATTTAAGCATAAAAGCATTCAATTTTTAAGCACAAATCATCTATTTCTTGTATGAAAAAGCATAGAAAAATATGACATGGTGACATGTCATCACAACACCAAACTTAAACCTTGCTTGTCCTCAAGCAAGAAAAGAATCATGCAATAAAGATTGACAATCCAAGGTAAGAAGAATAGCAACTCAATATTCATGGTTAGCTAGTTTTCTAAGCATGCTACAATCACAAAAGAGATGTAAATGATTGATGCTTCCATCTAGCTCAATTTATGAAATCTTTCTCTTATATGTCTTCCTTGAAACAAGCTTTTGTTTTTCTTATTTAGCTTCTCCTTTTGGGTGCTTTTCCCCATGAGTTGATAACAAAGCTACGACTTCTAAATGCTTTGTTTTCAAATATTACCACTTGATACATAAGCACCACAAGCATTTGATAAGAGGGCTTCATTAAGCTCATTTTTCTTTTCTTTTCTTGACTCTCTAATCATTGATGCTCAGAGCCTTGAGCTTTGAGGGAGTGCTTTTGCACTTGAGCCTAGCCTTGACTTCTAAGTGTTTTGTTTTTAAGCATTTGGCTTGATACATAAACACCACAAGTACTTAGCGAATAAATTGCCATTGGTACTCAGAGCCTTCAGCTTTCTCATTCTTTCCCTTTTTCTTTTCTTGCTTTAATTGTATTTGCTTCTTCAAGGTTTTCATGATTTTCAAAAGATTTCACAAAATGTCCTAGATGAAAACTTCAATTAAATAAAATCCAATGCAATTGAGCAACAATTAATCATACTAGCTTTCCAATACTTGTATGCACATGCTAAAACCTTCTTTAATGCCTTGTTTGTTTATGATCATGATACTTTACTGCTTTGAATTCATAAAACTCAAGTTGGTAGTCATAATGTCATGGAAACATGTTATAAATCAATATTCAAGCTATGCTTATTCATACCACACATGCATACAGAGAATATAAAGACAATCATGCAAAATAAAGTGCTGGAAACAAAGGAGAGGAAAAGGAACTTTACAACCTTGTAGTCCATCTTCTCTATTGTTGTCATTTTCCTCTAATTCTTCCCTTTCCCTTGCCAAACTCAGAATGCTTGCTCATCCTCAAGCAACAATTAGAATAATGGCTATGGGGCTAAGATGGATCATGAATGTCTTATACAATGAAATATTAGTAGCATATGTGTTTTAAGCAAGCAAAATTGAGGATAACAATCAAGGCACAAGAGACATAGACATTTTGATTGCAAACTTAAGAAGGTGAGCACAATACATTGCATAAAAGATAAGTGGCACACCAAACTTAGTGTGACACTTTCACTTGGAATCAATGCAAGTATCCAGTAAAGATTTGAAGCAAATTTTGTTG
Organism: Arachis ipaensis; assembly: GCF_059453495.1. NCBI lineage: Eukaryota > Viridiplantae > Streptophyta > Magnoliopsida > Fabales > Fabaceae > Arachis > Arachis ipaensis. Next base: position 82,724,195 of record NC_142440.1, read on the forward strand.
CATAGCAACACCAAACTTAGAATGCAATCATATGTCAATTTATTTGAATTAAAACTAAGCAAGTGAAACTGTTATTTGTTAAGTACAATCACCAAGCCAAGAATCTGTCATGAATAAAGCTCTCTTGGTAATGTCTTAAAAAACACAGTAAAGAAGCGAAATAAGTAAAAGCATTAAAAACAAAGAAATAACTAAAGTAAACAGAATAACAAAGTGTCAAACCAAAAGAAAAATAACAGTGCAAAGGCATTATGATTATGCAGACAAGTAGTGTTGCTTGAATAAATTGCATATAAAATAAGTGGC